>NC_091062.1:51838412-52045912 GCF_000393655.2 Nicotiana sylvestris | reverse complement strand
GACAAGAAAGTACTCTTTGAGATTCATGTCACTCTTCTCTCATTCGATCTAATTACCCAACCCTCTCTGAGAATATAATTCCAAAAGTCGAAACCCTAGTTTTCAAGTCTTCCAAAGACTTCAATTGTTAAAAATGTCAAACTCATCAAGTTAACCTACATCTGGTTCTCTCAAGTCAAACCCCACTCCAATAACAAATACTCCACCTCCTACACCCTATGATATCGAGTTTGTAAAAGACTCAATTCCCTCCCAAAATACCCCAAAGGCTTTTATAGGGTTAGCTGATCACTTTGACAAAGGAAAAAGAAAATTTTTAATTCTAGTAATTTGGTAGTAGAGGGGTCCCAAATTCAGGGAGAAGAAAATGTGAAAAAAGAAGAGGATGATAGCGATAAAAAATCAAAGATGAGCAAAGACGGTGTTGGAAACATTGAGGGAACAAAAGTCTCGATGAATGTGCAAGAAAAAACAAGTTATGTTGTGGGATTTGAAACTCAGGGGAAGAAGAGGTAGTAGGTGAGAAGGTAGAAAAAAGGAGATTGAGAGAGAAACTAGAAATAAGTGTGTCCTTGTCGAAGAGAACATAACTAGTCCTAGAGAAGAACTGGTTGGGGAGAGTATTAACGATGGAGTAGAAGCACCAGAAGCCCCTAAAAAACAACCAGGTTCTTCTATTGCTAGAGAATGCATAATGGTTGGAGAAGGAGTTGTTGAAGAAAATATTGGGGAAGAAGATGTTGAACAAGTTCAAGAACCTGGTTCTCTGAAGGATGATCTTGAGAAATCTATTTTCTTGGATCAGATTGACACTGAGGAAGAAGGAAAAAATAAGGGAGAGGAAGAAGTGAGAAAATAAAGTAGTGCAAGTAGGAATGATGAGGCACTAGCGGAGTTGACTGCAAGAATGAGGGAAGAAGATGAGTGAGGAAGGAAAAACCTCTAGCCGAGAAGGCAGTGTTATTGCAAAATTCTATAGCCCTTGGGGTTGGAACACCAAACACTAGAGGGAAGAGCAAGGCTGCTTTTGAAAAGATCTTGGAGGAGAGCAAGAAAAAAAAAGGAGTGATAAGAATTCAGACTGAGAAATGAGTTTGATATGGAGGAAGTAGATCTTGTGAGTGAGGGAGAGAAGAAGAAGAAGAAGAAGAAGAAGAAGAAGAAGAAGAAGAAGAAGAGGGGGAGGAGGAGGAGGTCCCTCTTCAGAGAAAAGTAAAGAAAAATGTTGGCTCATCGTCGGATGCATCTAAGGAGAAAAGGTCTCCAAAAAATGAAAGGCTGCAGTTTCTGAGTCTGAAGGGAAAGGAACCAGTTCTAAGCGCAGGAAGAAGACCCAAAAAAAAATTATCATTGTGGATAAAGAAGAATGGTTTGCTGGGTTGATAATGTTAAAAGGCCGAGTAAACGACCCAGCCACTATAAACATGTTTGGGATGAAGGACCTGCAGGAGAGGATTGAGAATCAGAAATAGATACATATGTTTTTTTTGCCCACTACTAGTCATGTATGGTGAAACAATGATCCATTTTATAAGAATTTTAAAGTGCTTGAGGGTAGCACAATAAGTTCAAAGGTAAAGGGAGTGGACATGGTTCTTGATGCTAAAGTGTTGGGGGGATATTGAATGTACATGTGGAGGGTTTTGACACCTATGTGTGGCATGAGTGGCCCGATTTGGGTGAGAAGAAAGATGACATGTACTTGGCTTCTAAGTACACTCGGAAAAGCGAGAAGACTACCTCGAGAAAGGTTAGAAAAGAAGAAATAAAAGCGGTTTACAAGCTCTTGTTTGTGTTTGTAAACAAGTATATGTTGCCCCGATAAAAGAGGAGGCGTGAGGCTACATACTTGGACCTGACTGTTATGGAGGTGCTGGATCAAAATATGCCAATTAACTTGCCTTCTCTAATGCTCAATCACATAAAAAGGACAACTAATCAAGATAGAGAGGCATACACACACTGCCATATGGGTTCCTTTTGACTAGGGTGTTATGATGACCCAAAAGGTCATCACTTGTTTTAAAAGTTAAATCTGTATTTCGAGGCCTTAAAAACCTTCTCTTGTCTCACCTCAATTTACGTGCATAGTCCGGGCTTATATCCGAAAAGTCGTTATGTATAAAATTGAGAAAATGCTAATTTTGCCTTTAAAATTTAATTTAAGTTGACTTCGGTCAATATTTTGGATAAACGAACCCGGATCTATGATTCAACGGTCCCTTAGGATCCATAGAAAAATATGGGACTTGGGCGTATTCCCGGAATTGAATTCCGAGGTCCCAAGCCCAAGAAATAAATTTTTGAAAGATATTGTTTAACTAAAATTTTAAGAGTTTTTGAAAATTTAAAGATGTTTGAATTTGATGGTATCAGGCCTGTATTTTAGTTCCGGAGCTTGGTACAGGTTTAATATGGTATTTAAGTTGTGCCTGTAAAATTTGGTAAGAAACAGAATTCATATGACGTGAATCGGACCATCGGTTGTGAAATTAGAAACTTAAGAGTTCTTGAGTTTTTTCTTTGATTTTGATGCTAAACTTGTAGTTTTAGGTGTTATTTTGATGATTTGATCGCACGAGCAAGTCCGTATGATGTTTTTAGGTTTGTGTACATGTTTAGTTTGGAGACCCGAGGGCTCGGATGAGTTTCAGATAGGTTTTGGGATGTTTTGAGATTTAGAGATTCTGCTGTCTTAGCTATTGCAGGTGCACAGGGGTTTTCTTCTTCGCATTCGTGAAGGAACTCTCTCGAATGCGAAGAGTAAAGTTTGTCTGAAGGAAATTCCTTCTACGCGAACGCGAGGCGCAGGTCGCGAACGCGAGGCACAGGTCGCGAACGCGGAGCGTTGGGGGCGTTACCCTTCGCGAACATAACCTAGCTATCGTGAACGCGAAGGCCATTATGGCAGGGACCTGGGGGAGGGGTGAAATACTCATCACGAATGCGTTACTTGGATCGCGAACGTGGAGGCTGGGGGGAGAATGCCTTCACGAATGCGAAGGCTTTTGGCCGCTGCGTCTCGCAAATGCGACAGGCTTCTCGCGAACACCAAGAAGGCCTGTCCAGCGATTTAAAAACAGAGGCAGAACGGGATTAAACCCAAAATTTCATATCTCCTTCCCTAAAATCAGATCATAGGCAATTTTTGAAGAGAAGTTTCAACACCAAGTCATTGATATATGTTCTTAAACCCATCTCCTTCATTTTTCATCAACACCCATTAGATTTCTAGGCTTAAATGTTGTCCTTTAAGGGTAGAAATTAGGAATTTTAAGAGAATTGGGAATTTTACAAATTTGAAGATTTAGACCTCTATTTGGGGTCGGATTCCAAAAATAATTTCATATTTGGGCTCGTGGGTGAATAGGTGAATGGGTTTTGGTTCGAACCTCGAGTTTTGACCAAGCGGACCCGGGGTCAGATTTTGACCTTTTTGGAAGAATGTTGAGAAATTTGTAATTTTTCGTTTGAGTTGGTTTCTTTGGCTTTAATTAATGTTAATAAGTTAATATTGGCTAGATACAATTGAATTGGAAGTGGAATAAAAAAAACTGGTGTTTGAGGCTTGAATTTGGCCGTGAAATTCGAGGTAAGTGTTTGGTCTAACTTTAGCTTGAGGGAATAGGAGTTGTGTCTTAATTGCTATGTGTTAGTGTCGAGTACGACGTATATGTGAGGCGACGAGTATCTATACGTTGGTGTCAAGCATGTCCGTGAGTCTTATATTAAGATTGTTGTGATATTATTATGTATTGTTCATGCTTACATTGATGATTAGCACTGTGAAACAAAACTTATGATAAATTCTTGGTAATTGACCATTGTCGAGTATTGGTTCAAGTTGAGAATTATTTTGTGAAGTAACAGTGGAACTAAGTTAGTTATAGTTGATTCCCTTGCCAGGATGATATTGTTTCTATTGTCGACTCACTTGCCGGGACGGTATTGTTTCTATTGTTGATTCCTTTGCTGGGATATTATCATTGTATTTGTTTGGGTGAGGAAGAGTATAAATCACGAAGGGTGATGTCGTGCATGAGATTATGAGTGAGTGTTAATGCACGAAGGGTGATGCCGATATTGCGAGTGTTAAAGCACGAAGGGTGATGCCGTGCCATATTAATGAAATTAAAAGGACGAAGGGTGATCATGATTATGAGAGAGTAAAAACACTAAGGGTGATGCCATGCTGTTTCTGTTAATTCCTATGGCGAGGACGAGAGTAAAAGCACGAAGGGTGATCTCGTGCACTTGTTTCTATATTATTATTTCCGTTGCTTCATGTTTGATATTGACTTTGTCACTTTACTTCATTATTGTTATAACCTGAACTCCCCCCCCAAGTATGTTTCCCCCTTTTTCCGTCTTATTCTATTTAATTGTTGTTATTATTGTTTCTCGTATATTATTAAATTGCACAGGTCTATATGGTTGTCGCGTCCTAGCCTCGTCACTACCTCCCCGAGGTTAGGCTCGACACTTACTCAGTACATGGGGTCAGTTGTACTAATACTACACTCTGTACTCTTTTGTGTAGATCTCGGTACTGGACCCTACGGACCGTAGTTCGAGGTTGCTGCCTTCAGTCCAGTAGAGACCCGAGGTAGTCCTGCAGGCGTCCGCAGGCCTTGACGTCCCCTTCTATTCTATTTTTATTTTGTTTTACTTATTTCTGAGACAAATGTGTATTTTCTTTGTTCAGACCATTATTTGTAGTATTCTTAGACAGTCCGTGAGATTGTGACTTCAGTTCTGAGTAGAACTCTATTATGGATTCATATTTGTATTAAGTTAAATTGTTAATTCCGTTCTTCTGCATTGTTATTCCGCTGTTTATATTATGTTAACTTGTAAATTGTTAAAAGATAAAAATAAAAAGGGTAAATAAATCGGAGTAGTTGGCTTGTCTAGCTTTCACTAGTAAACGCCATCATGATCCCGACGGTGAAAAATCCGGATCGTGACAGGTGTTTGAGCATTTCAAGGTTCCATTGAGAGGACCTAAAAGGACCAAGAAAGATTTGTTTGATGTAGAGACCTTGAAAGAGTGTGACTGTATAGCTAGACCACTGGGGACAAAAAGTAAGAGTACGGTCATAAACCTTTTGGGGCATTTGGCTGTTGCCAATGAGGAAGAGGAATGTGACTGTATAGCTAGACCACTGGGGACAAAAAGTAAGAGTACGGTCATAAACCTTTTGGGGCATTTGGCTGTTGCCAATGAGGAAGAGGAAAATACAAAAGAGGAAATTGCCTTCCTGAAAGAGGAGAATAGGAAGCTGAACATGAAAAAAGAGCAGGAGGTTGTTGTTGCTCGGTTTGATTAGCTTCTAGGGCTACATCGTTAGTTCCCCGGTAATGACGCCAAATTTGATCACGCCCAACTCTAGTCCTAAAAAGTATAAGCGGTCGCTGCAAATATAATTCGGACTAAAAATCCGGAGTCGAATCCCACAGAGAACTAAGGCTTAGCTACAGTTATTCAATATCGCTAAGCAACACAAGTTCAAACAATTTCCTTTATAAAGATTAATATATTTATTTTTATCTAATTAACTAACAAATACTAGAAAGCAGTAAAACTATAAATTAACAAGGATAAGGATTGGAGACAAGATTAAGGAGGTCTGAGTTATGATTTCCTCAATTGTCGGAATCCTTCCCGCTACGTATTCTTTAATTTCGCCTAAGTATCCTCTATTGATCATGAGCACTCTGAGTGTTGTAATTCTCCCGAGTAACTACCACAATTTACTGGACATATTTTTCCCAATTGCGCTAGCTGGCATTAAGTATGGCTCACTCGGATAGCACCAAGATTTGTTATCCCTAATCCCACCTTTAAACCCTCCGTATTGATCCCTCATATACGTTAGGAGTAATGTTGTTCAACAACTACCTAAATACGCACTCTCTCCCAAGTAATACATACTAAATAGACACAGTCGATTGAGAGCTCTTCAACCAACTACAATATAAACGTAGTTGAACAAATAGAGAAAAAGTTACAACAAATTTATATTAACGTAACAGGAAAATCATTCTCCAATAGGTTCCATCAAAACCCTAGATAACAAATTAGTTATTCATAATAGTATGCATAACTACAATACTAGAATTCATAACCAATAATGGAAATAGGAAGAAGGAAGTGAAAAACTCGTAGAAGAATTCTCCGCCTTGCTCCTAGTGTGTTCTTGCCTCCTTAGGTCGAATCTCCGGTCTAATATCGGTCTCTGGTCCCTTAAAATTGGTATTTAATGACTATTTATATGTGTAGGAAAAAGACACAAACGAAATAAACAAGTCCAAAACTAAATAAGAGACAAAATAGGTTTGAAACCCAGAACACGCATCGCCTGGCATTAGGCCTGGCGACGCGAGCTCTAACGCGAGCAATGAGTCTCGTGTCGCCTGGAAGGCTGACTTTGATTTGCTGCCTAACATTATTTGGATTGCTTGTCTTTCTTCTTTGCTAATTCACGCCCAGGTTTCTCATTTCACTTCTTTCTTTTTAATTCTTTGCATTTGTTTATTTTGTCTTCCTTTGTATTTCTTTTGTCATCTTTTGATCTTTTTGTCCCCTAATTAAATAATCACAACTTCATTCTTTTAGTATATAAAATACACATAAAATCTCTATTTTGCTCTCAATTTCGTCTTCAACGTATCTACACATAAAATAAACTCAATTAAGTACAAATATAGTATAATTTAGCATTAAAGCACTTAAAATGTAAGGTAAATAATGTACAAAAATATGAAATTATAGTCGAACATCACTTATTCATGGGAATCCTCTTCTATTAAAGAACCCGGTCCCTCGTCCTCTTAGGTTTTCCAGTTTAGTCCTAGTCAGTTCCTGTTGAAGTTTGGCAAAATGCCAAAGTCCCACATTGGTTGGGAGTTAAGTTTGGGGGGATTTTTCCCCTATAAAAGAAGGCCTAATGTTTAGGATTGAAATACACCTCTCATTTGCCTTCTCATCTGTTTAAGGCATTTGTATCTTCTCTCTTTAGTATTATTTCACTTGTATTTTTGGAGTGAAATAAAATATTGGTTGTGTCCGAGGAGTAGGCAAAATTAGCCGAACCTCGTAAATTCTGGTGTTCCCTTTATTGTTGTTTTATTGTCTTATTTATTATTTGGTGGCTGTCATAATTTTTGGTATAGTAGTTGTGACTTATTCACACTATATACATTTGGCTTCCGCAACAATTGGTATCAGAGCCAAGGTACTGTCTAAGTATGCTCTGTGGTTGCAGCATAGTCTGATCTTCCACATCAGAAAAGATTTATCTTGGTAACTGAGTCAAGGTTCTGTCTGAGTATGCTCTGTAGTTGCAGCTTAGTCTGATCTTCTACATCAGAAAGGAAATAATCTTGATTTGTGTCGTCAGCTATTAAATAATATTTGTGTCAAATATGGGGGACAATAAACAAGAAGAATCTACATCAAGTGTCAACAATACGTCATCATTGGCATCTTCGCTTATGACAAGAATTGTGTCAAATGCGAAATTTGCGGTAGAAATTTTTGACGGGTCCGGACATTTTGGGATGTGGCAAGGCGAGGTTCTAGATGTCCTTTTTCAACAAGGGCTAGATCTGGCCATTGAAGAAAAGAAACCAGATGTTATTGGAGAAGAAGATTGGAGAATTATCAACCGTGTTGCTTGCGGTACCATTCGATCCTACCTTGCTAGAGAGCAGAAATATCCATACACAAAGGAAACTTCTGCAAGTAAATTATGGAAAGCACTGGAGGATAAATTTTTGAAGAAAAACAGTCAAAATAAATTGTACATGAAGAAGAGACTGTTTCACTTCACCTATGTTCCTGGTACCACGATGAATGAACATATCACCAGTTTCAATAAGTTGGTCACAGATTTGCAAAATATGGATACAACTTATGATGATGGTGACTTGGCCTTAATGTTGTTGGCGTCACTTCCTGATGAGTACGAGCACCTTGAAACTACTCTACTCCATGGAAATGACGAAATTTCTCTCAGAGAAGTTTGTTCAGCTTTGTACAGCTATGAACAAAGAAAGCGAGAAAAACAGAAGGGCGGAGAAGGAGAAGCACTGTTTGTGAGGGGTCGTCCTCAAAATCAAACGAGGACAAAGAAGGGAAGATCCAAGTCAAGATCCAGACCCAGTAAAGATGAATGTGCCTTTTGTCGAGAAAAAGGGCACTGGAAGAAAGACTGTCCGAAGTTGAAGAATAAGGCCAAACATAACAATGGAAAGGCTATTATGGATTCAAATGTAGCTGATTGTGATGATTCAGACTTCTCATTAGTTACAACAGAGTCATCAACATCATCAGACATATGGTTGATGGACTCGGCTTGTAGCTATCATATGTGTCCCAACAGGGACTGGTTCATGGAATTTCAAGAAGGAGAATATGGAGTCATCCACACAGCGGATAACAGCCCTCTTACCTCATATGGCATTGGTTCAATACGATTAAGGAACCATGATGGAATGATCAGAACATTGATAGATGTTCGATATGTACCGGATTTGAAGAAGAATCTCATCTCTGTGGGAGCCCTAGAATCAAAAGGGTTCAAAATCATTGCAGAAAATGGAGTGATGAGAGTATGCTCCGGTGCACTAGTGGTAATGAAGGCTAATCGGAAGAATAATAATATGTACCGCTATCGTGGCAGTACAGTTATTGGGACAGCGACAGTAACATCCAGTGACGACAAAGAGGCAGAAGCAACCAAGCTATGGCACATGCGCTTGGGACATGCTGGAGGAAAATCCTTGAAAACTCTATCAGATCAAGGATTGTTAAAAGGAGTAAAGGC
Organism: Nicotiana sylvestris; assembly: GCF_000393655.2. NCBI lineage: Eukaryota > Viridiplantae > Streptophyta > Magnoliopsida > Solanales > Solanaceae > Nicotiana > Nicotiana sylvestris. The sequence goes on along the minus strand of NC_091062.1, from coordinate 52,037,081 downwards.
TTGCAACTTGGAGTTTTGTGAGCATTGTGTCAAAGGGAAACAGACAAGGGTTAAATTTGGTACAGCGATCCATAATACTAAAGGCATTTTGGATTATGTACACTCTGATGTTTGGGGTCCTTCCAAAACACCTTCATTGGGTGGGAAGCACTATTTTGTAACCTTTGTTGATGATTTTTCTCGAAGAGTGTGGGTGTATACAATGAAAAACAAGGATGAAGTGCTGGGAATTTTTCTCAAATGGAAGACGATGGTGGAGAATCAAACAGGCAGGAGGATCAAGTGTATTCGCACAGACAATGGAGGTGAATACAAAAATGATCATTTCAATAAGGTCTGTGAAAATGATGGCATCGTCCGACACTTCACTGTTAGACATACACCACAACAGAATGGAGTGGCAGAACGTATGAACCGGACCTTGCTGGAGAAGGTACGGTGTATGTTGTCCAATGCTGGCTTGGGCAAAGAATTTTGGGCTGAGGCAATTACATATGCATGTCACCTCATTAATCGTCTACCATCTGCTGCTATTGATGGCAAAACACCATTTGAAAAATGGTACGGAAAACCTGCTGTAGATTATAACTCTTTGCACGTGTTTGGCTCAACTGCATATTATCATGTGACGGAGTCAAAATTGGATCCAAGGGCAAAGAAGGCTATTTTTATGGGAATTACTTCTGGAGTCAAAGGATATCGCTTATGGTGCCCTATGACAAAGAAAGTAATATTCAGCAGAGATGTTACCTTTGATGAATTTGCTATGGTAAATAAGGTAACAGAAGATACCAAACAAAATGAAGGTGCTTCTAAGCAGGTGGAGTTTGAGGGAAAATTTATTTTTCCTACACAAGAAGCAGAGGAGGAAACAAATGAAGATTACCCTCTGGAAGGAGAGCCAGTAGAGGAGATTCCAACTCAGGAATCTCAACAACAACTTGAATCAATAGCAACCAGCAGGCCAAAAAGAACAATAACGAAACCTGTTCGTCTCATAGAGACGGTTGCTTGTGCAACCTCAATTGTAGCTGATGATGTTCCTACTACTTATAAAGACGCTGTCCAAAGTTCAGAAGAAGATAAGTGGAGGATTGCCATGAATGATGAAATACAGTCCCTTCATCAGAATCATACATGGAGATTGGCCAATCTCCCGAAGGGAAAGAAAGCAATTGGGTGCAAATGGGTATTTGCAAAGAAGGAAGGATTTCCTAACCAAGTAGATGTTCGCTACAAAGCAAGATTGGTGGCCAAAGGATATGCTCAAAAGGAGGGAATTGATTACAATGAAGTGTTTTCTCCAGTTGTAAAACATTCCTCCATTAGAATTATGTTGGCTTTGGTAGCACAATTGGATTTGGAACTAGTTCAGATGGATGTAAAAACTGCGTTTTTACATGGAAACTTGGAGGAGGAAATCTACATGACTCAGCCAGAAGGATTCAAAGTTGCTGGAAAAGAAAATATGGTGTGCAAACTTGAAAAATCGTTGTACGGATTGAAACAATCTTCTAGACAATGGTACAAGCGATTTGACGAGTTTATGTTGCGGCAAGGGTACAAGAGAAGCAAATACGATCATTGTGTGTATTTGCACAAGCTTAAAGATGGTTCCTTTGTATATCTTCTCCTATATGTTGATGATATGTTGATAGCTTCCAAGAATTCGGAAGAAATTGATAAGTTGAAGATTCAACTGAAGAAGGAGTTCGAGATGAAGGATTTGGGTGAGGCAAAGAAAATTCTTGGCATGGAGATAATTAGAGATAGACGTTCAAAGAAACTCTGTTTATCTCAAAAGGAATATTTGAAGAGAGTACTTCAACGTTTTGGCATAGATGACAAGACTAAGCCAGTTAGTACTCCACTTGCTTCCCATTTTAAGCTAAGTACTACTATGTCGCCAATGGATGAAGCTGAACGAGAGTATATGTCAAAGGTACCATACGCAAATGCTGTTGGTAGCTTGATGTATGCAATGGTTTGCACAAGGCCTGACATTTCACAAGCTGTTGGAGTTATTAGCAGATATATGCACAATCCAGGGCAGGAGCATTGGCAAGCTGTGAAGTGGATTCTACGGTATATTCATAATACTGTAGATGTCGGGTTAGTTTTTGAGCAGGAAGACAATCAGTTTGTAGTTGGATATTGTGACTCAGATTTTGCGGGTGATATGGACAAACGAAGATCAACTACTGGTTATGTGTTTACTTTTGCAAAGGCACCAGTTAGTTGGAAGTCTACTTTGCAGTCAACAGTTGCTTTGTCTACAACAGAGGCAGAGTACATGGCTATTACAGATGCTGTGAAAGAGGCAATTTGGCTTCAAGGATTGCTAAAGGAGCTTGGTGTTGAACAAAAAGGTATCACAATTTTTTGTGATAGTCAAAGTGCTATTCAATTAGCGAAGAACCAAGTTTATCATGCAAGGACGAAGCACATTGATGTTCGGTATCATTTCGTACGAGAAATCATAGAAGAAGGTGGAGTCACGGTGAAGAAAATTCATACTACAGAGAATCCTGCTGATATGCTGACAAAGGTGGTGACTGCGGTCAAGTTTCAACATTGTTTGGATTTGATCAACATTGTTGAACACTGAAGATTGAAGATGAAGACACAACCAAAATTTGTTATTGAGAGAGAATTGAAAATGTGGAATTTTGCCAAGGTGGAGATTTGTTGAAGTTTGGCAAAATGCCAAAGTCCCACATTGGTTGGGAGTTAAGTTTGGGGGGATTTTTCCCCTATAAAAGAAGGCCTAATGTTTAGGATTGAAATACACCTCTCATTTGCCTTCTCATCTGTTTAAGGCATTTGTATCTTCTCTCTTTAGTATTATTTCACTTGTATTTTTGGAGTGAAATAAAATATTGGTTGTGTCCGAGGAGTAGGCAAAATTAGCCGAACCTCGTAAATTCTGGTGTTCCCTTTATTGTTGTTTTATTGTCTTATTTATTATTTGGTGGCTGTCATAATTTTTGGTATAGTAGTTGTGACTTATTCACACTATATACATTTGGCTTCCGCAACAATTGGTATCAGAGCCAAGGTACTGTCTAAGTATGCTCTGTGGTTGCAGCATAGTCTGATCTTCCACATCAGAAAAGATTTATCTTGGTAACTGAGTCAAGGTTCTGTCTGAGTATGCTCTGTGGTTGCAGCTTAGTCTGATCTTCCACACCAGAAAGGAAATAATCTTGATTTGTGTCGTCAGCTATTAAATAATATTTGTGTCAAAGATGGGAGACAATAAACAAGAAGAATCTACATCAAGTGTCAACAATACGTCATCATTGGCATCTTCGCTTATGACAAGAATTGTGTCAAATGCGAAATTTGCGGTCGAAATATTTCATGCCTAGCCATCTTTAGGGTTGCGATGAATGAATAGCGAGTCCCTTTGTTGCTAATAAAACTGGTTCTTTTGCTGAAGACTGATGAATTACTTGAGCAGTGGAATAATTTACATAGGGGTTTGTCATCATCAAAAATGGAAAATTATTAAGTTGAACATATATTATATTTTGATGATTAACAAATCTAGATCAATTGTGTTGAAAGAATCAAGTTTCATGGACATGTTGCTATGCTACTAGACTGGCGCGCAGATGTGTTATATGTATAATGCAAGAATTAAGTTCATAAAAGTTATGTATAATGCAAGAATTAAGTTCATAAAAGTTGAAGTGTAGAATGCTGACGACAAGATAGAATTCATGTGTAAATTGGATTCCTCAAGAAAACCTATTCGAGTACTACAAGGAAAACATTAATTGAATTAATTCTTGTTCGAAAAGAAGTCAATAACTATGAAAATACTTGCATTATAGGTAAAGGTTTGAGGAATTGGAATAATTAAGCAACCAAATCAAAATAGGAGATGTTTGTCTTAACCGAAAAATTCTAGGTTTTGGAGCATTAATTGGAGGATATTTTCGTCCAACCTCACACCTATATAAAGAGACCTTCCACATCTATTTAAGACTCATGTTATTCGAACTAATTCTCAGAAATATTCTTATGCAATAAAAATCTCGACAAGAAGGTACTCCTGGAGATTCAAACTGCTCGACTAAAGAACCTACTCATGAAGACGAAGTTGTTGAAGTTTTTTAGTTGTTTAGGTTGAGTCAATTGTCCGAATTGTAATCTATTTGCTTTTGAGAAGTGTAATCACATATTAGTATAGAAACTTTGAGTTTTTGTTTATTTCCTAGACTAGAGTTAGTTTGAGAAAGGTTAGCTACAATTGGATTGATTATAGGGGCTAGGGTACTAGAGTTAGTCCCCTTAATTATAAAGTTATAACATAAAACTGCTCATTGAAGTTAGTAAAGTTTTGAAGCAAATCCTACTGGGATAGGTTGTAGTTTTTACTCCATTGAACAATGGGGTTTTCGACATAAAATTGCCGTGTTAGTTAAATTCTGCACTTTACATTCTGGTTGTGTCAGGTTAGTTTGTTCAAAAAACTTGGTTATTTGAAATCGTGAAAGGGCAATACACAATTCAACCCCCTTCTTGTGTCTGAGTGAACTCTAAAATAACACTTGTATTTATAAATATTATCTTAGGTAATCAATTTAAATTTAAAGTGGCTGAAATATATATTATGTTGTATTGAGAATTAAAAATCTTGTATTAATCAACTCCTTTGTAGCCTTAACAGATTTAAGGTTACTTCAGTCATTTTAATAAAAGGCGTGCTTACCAGCACTTGTTTAGCAAACACATAAACAACTTTTTTTTAGTTTCAACACTTCTATCCAAACACTTAACTGCTTATTTATAAAACCAGTTTCAGCACTTTAAAAGTACTTTTAAGTAGCTAATTTTTTCCGGCTAATCAAAAACGGGCTCTTAGTCCTTTATATATATTTATTAATGGCTCAATAGTTCGCGCGATCATCATAGTTGCATGCTCATGATTGAATAGTGTTGGTCATTAAAGTGTTGTACATATAGGTAAATAGAAGAATTCACTGCATCCTTAAACTCATTAAAGTTGGATCTCATTTAAAAATATTTTGTCGCATATAAAAAGTGATATTGTGCAACAAAGCTTGTAGCATTATTAGAGGTTTGTTTGATCCAAGCGTCTTCGTGAGATGAAGCTCCACGTCATCAATTTTGAGAATATTATGAGTCATCAAGCCAATACGAGGTGATCAGTAGATGCAACAACATCTTTATGCAGAATGTCATCTTTTTCCTTGAATCCTTCACAAAAGAATATTTCAGCATTTGCTGGTTCAATTTATGAGAGAAAGAAATGACGGACATAGCTGGTCCAACTTGGCGTACAAGAAGTTTGGTCATGAAAATTCGGACGGAGTAATAAGGAACTATAAGTACAAAAACTTTGTTATTAACAAATATAAATATTACTTGAAATATTCTAATTTTTATCTTAAGTTATTTACTTTAATTCGAGGGCCAAAGAAATATAGTATCTTTTACGCAAAAGATGTCGTTGACCTTTTTGTAATGTCATTTATCATCAAAAAGAGTCAAATAGCACTTGAGTTGACATGGCGGAATAACTTTTCCCGATTCTTTCTTCTTTGCTAAAGAATTTTGAGAAAGACTATGGGCTCCCTAATCTTCCATGTGAATTACTAGATTTGGTTATATTACATATTAATGGTTGTGTAGTAGAGGCGGATTTACAGTATAAAATATGGGTCACGTGAACCCGTGGTCCTCGGGTTAAAGTATAGATATGATGTACATAATTTGACAAAAATATGTATATATATTTGATGGAACCCATGGTCAAAAGAGATAAAGTGGTTCACTGATTTTGGTCTCTTATTTCCAATAGCCTTAAGGTCAAGGATCGGATCCCCAATCGACTTTTTTGTTTAATTTTTTTAAAAAGTAACAATTAACCTATCCTCCGAAAATCCTAGATCCGCCTCTATTGTGTAGGATAAAAAATTCACATTTAACATTATTACTTCAATTTGAATTGATTGGCTTACCGGAGTCACCAAAACAATCAAGTTATTTCTTTTAGGAGAAAAACATAAATGACCCCTTTAAGTTGTCGTCAACGATCAGACGTGCAACTCAACTGACCCCTTTAATATCGTTTTGATATTAAGTGTATCTTGTAAACATACGACCAAGTCAGCCACCTTGCATGTGTTACACTATCAAATGAGCCAATGAAGTAAGGAGACATATAATTTTAAACAAAAATATTGCACATGTAATTAAAAATCCAGAAAAACTAATAAACAAGTTTTTCCGTTTTTCACATCTTCAATATAAAAGAAAAGTTCATTCTCTTCCCCACCCCTCATCCTGATAATCCTTTCCCATTTCTTTCTCTCAATTTTTCTTCTTCTGCATATTTCCAATAAGATCACAACCGTGTGGAAACAAAAACCTCAAGTATTTTCATACTCACCCAATATGTGTGTTTCTCTGTGGCTTCATTCCAAGTCAATCTGCAAAGCTAAATGATAAACTGAACAATGACTATTAAAGATTGCCTTTTCGGCCACTACTCCCTGAGTGAAAGCTGAGAAAGAGCGGAACAAAAGCATTAGTTTATTGGGAGAAAAGATGAGATAACAATTGCACTTTTGGTTGAGAAGTATCAGCAAGGAGCCATTGCTGTCTTCTCGAATAACAAAAGCAGAAACATAAAGTTAAAATCAATAATTATATATCCATATCGATTCGAAGCTCTACCTCGGGTCAGTTAAATGGATCTTCAACATCCTTTTTGCTTCCTATAAACCCTTTTATCTGGGTCGGTTCACCAATTAAATAAAATCTTCTCCAATTTCAATAACAATCAGAGTTCTAATTATTGGACATGATGAAATAGGGTAAAATCCACTTATTTTTTACTGGTTATTGTTGGTCAACCTTGGGCTTTACTAAACAGTTGGGATTGTCGATACTAGAGGATGGCTTGTTGGTGGACGAAATTTTTCAGGGAGAAGGTGGAAATAATTTGGAATTAAAAAAAAAAATGTGGTGTCGACCACACATAAAATAACTTAAACTGAAAAGAAAAAAAAAAAAACGTAATTGAAGTTCTCACGCGCTCAATTGTTAATGTGACACAATTGATTTGCTATGTCAGCGCAATGTGTTTACAGGACACACTTAATAGACACTTGAAGTGTCAAAATAGTAAATGGGTCAATTGAGGTGTCTGTCCGATGATTGGGGATAACTTAAAAAGGTTATTTATATATTTCGTATTTTTTTAATCTTATTTGCCAGAACATATTTGAACATTTAGAAAATTTCTATTGGGCCTCTATTTGACATGCACATGAGCCGAACCTTAAAATGAAGGCGGAATACATACGAAGACATTTAAAGTTTGCACGATTTTTCATTTATACACATGAACTTAGGGGTGTTCCTAATGAGCACGTAAATTACATGAACTTTGTTCCAATTAGGCATTTCTTGCTAAGTTGGCATAGAGAATGAGTTTTACCCAATATAGGCGCGTGAAGAGCCCAAAAATAGATTTTTTTTTTTGTCTTTTTATTTCCTCCTTCTTCTTTATGTCCATCACCATTGCCTCCTCCACTTTCACCATTGTTGTGCCTCCACCATTGATTTAGCTCGAAAGTTTGAACCAACCCTTCTTCTTCACACAATAAAGCAGCTGCCAGCCCCTTCTCCAAACAACCAGCCGCCGCCAAGCTCCCCCCCTCACCACCAAATCCTCTGCCACCCTCCTTTCTAACCCCCATCACCGAACCCTTCTTCTTCACCCCACCCATCTCCAACCATCACTCTTCTCCAGGAGCAGCCCCCTATGGATTAAAACTAAAATGAGTCCGAGTTCTTCATTTGAAATCGAAACACCATTAATGGGGTCTTTATAAAGCTTGAAGGTTTAAAATGGGTTACTTGATTTGATGAAAAATTGAGAAATTAATTTTGGGGTTGTCTTAGAGTCTTGGTAGGGAATCTTTAGTTGAAGTTATAACAAATTTGGAGGAATTTCTCTTGAAATTTTGGATTAAAATCGTGGTTGGAACAAGAATAGACATGAAGATAGCGAAGAACACCAAGAACAATGATTTCAAGAACACTAATGTGTCTTTTTTTTGTTTGTTAATAATGTGTCATTTCTGATTAGGTGTAAATTAAGTTTATTTTTTCTTTTTGAGAATGTTATTTTATTTTATTTACTAATTTTAAAATAGTTTTTTCTTTTTTTTTTTTAAACTCAAAATGATATATATCCTTTTTTTATTTGTCATTCGCCACGTCAGCGCTGTATTGGAAAAAAATTGAATCTAAATATTGAAGATGACGTGTCATGACACATGGACTGGTCTAAAGGTCAAAACGCAATAAATAGCCAAGAGGCACGGGAGACAACAGTTATGAGGAAAAGAAAACAACATAGGTGTGGACCGTTACTCAAATAGGTACGAGTCTCGTACCTATTCGAGTCATTTAAAGACCAAAGATCGGAAGAAGTTGAAGATACGAATCTGATGACGTAAAAGAGTCTAAATACAGCATTAAATATCAAATACGTTAGAGAATCTGAATTAAATAGAAATGATTGTGTAACGTTTCTTTTAATGTCATTTATTGCTCATAATTGCCTCATTAAGACAAAGGCATTACATCTTCTCCTAGAATCCACTATAAAAGGAGAAGGACTCAACATCTGTAAGGACAAGAAATATTATTGAGATTACACTAAAATACAAAATTACTTATTACTTTATTATTCTCAAAAGTCTTTTAAAGGAGTGGATGTGGATAAATACTCACAACAACCTTGAAAACCAAGTGCTGCTCCCCTTCCAATCCCTAAAAAGTTTAAAATGCCTGACATCTCAAAATATGATGGCACAACAAACCCACATGATCACGTAACTGCATTTACAACAGGCGTGAAAGGCAATGACTTGACCAAACAAGAAATTGAATCAGTACTGGTCAAAAATTTTGGAGAAACACTCACCAAGGGTGCATTAACCTGGTATTCTCTTTTACCCGAAAATTCTATTAATTCTTTTGCTGAGCTTGGAGATTCTTTTATTAAAGCACACTCGGGAGCTCAAAAAGTTGAGAAAAGAATGGAGGATATTTTCAAAATCAAGCAAGGGGACTCCGAGTTGCTCAGAGATTTTGTTGATAGATTCCAACGTGAAAGAATGACTTTACCTCGTGTACCTGATAACTGGGCTGCAATAGCTTTTGCAAGCAACTTAAATGACAAAAGCTCAGAAGCCACGCGAAGACTTAAAGAAAGCCTTCGAGAGTTTCCTGCAACCACGTGGAATGACGTTTATAACAGGTATAGTACGAAGTTGCGAATTGAGGAAGATATCGTACCTCAGTTTTGTCATGAAGAGAGGAGCAATTCCAGGAGATCAGAAACCGAAAAAAGATCAGGTAAAAATAGGTACGATCCATATATGGGACCTGTAGGGAAAGACTCACGGTCAAAGCAAGATAGTCAACGATATGATAAAAAATCAAGGAACAGGGAATCTGGTTCTTCATCAAGGTTCAGAAATGACCGAAACAGACAAGAGTCACAAGATAATGACAGTATTTTAAAGGCAAGGTTCGGCGGATATAACTTTAATGTCACCACCTCCGAGCTCGTAGCTGTTTTGAGGAGCATGGGAGATAAGGTACGATGGCCAAAAGAGATGCGGTCAAATCCAAATAGACGCAATCCAGACCATTGGTGCGAATTCCACAATGATCACGGGCATAAAACTTCAGAATGTAGATTCTTACAAAGTGAAGTGGATCATCTATTGAAACAAGGGTATCTCACTGAGTTATTTAGTGAGAAAGGTAAGCAAGCCTATATGAAAAATAGACAGGAGCCACCAAAGCCCCCTTCACCCAAGAGAACCATGAATGTTATAAGTGGGGGAGAAGATATTCACGGTGTAACATATACGGCTTCTAACAAGGTTTCTAAAGTAACGATAACACACGGTAAACGGGTACGACAGGTTTTAGAAAACGAAAGTATTTCTTTCGATGATGCAGATACCGAAGGAGTAATGACCCCACATAACGACGCACTGGTAATATCTTTACTTGTATGTGATACTAATGTAAAACGAGTTTTGATTGATCCAGGAAGTTCCGTGAATATTATACTATTAAGGGTATTACGTGAAATTCAAGCTGAAGACAAAATGATACCTAAGGCGCATACCCTATCCGGGTTCGACAATTCAAGTGTGGTAACAAAAGGAGAGGTAATTCTAACAACTTTTGCTGCAGGTGTTATTAAAGAAACTAAATTTCAGGTAGTAGATATGAAAATGGCTTACAATATGATCATGGAGAGACCTTGGATCCATGACATGGATGTTGTCCCATCAACTCTACATCAAGTTATTAAATTCTCATCACCGTGGGGAATTTGCCAAATTCGTAGGGATCAACAGACAACCAGGAGTATCAATGCTGTAATAGATACAAGCACCGTAAATGAAGAAAAATAGCAATTACAGGAAACAGTTGAAGGTATCAAGGATCAAACCTCAACCGAACAAGAAAAGACAGATTTAGACTCGAGACCTGATACAATTCAGGAACCTGAAGAGATGAAAATATCAAAACAACAATTGAAGAGCTCGAGGCTGTGATATTATTTGGGCAATGGCCTAAACGAAAGGTTTATGTTGGAGCCAATTTAAGCTCAGGCATGCGAGGTATGTTGATTGAATTTTTAAAAGCTAACGTGGACTGTTTTGCTTGGTCCCATGCTGATATGACAGGGATACCACCGGATGTGATGACTCACAAACTAAATGAAGACCCATCCTTCACACCAGTAAAGCAAAAGAAAAGAAAGCAAGGAGCTTTCAAAAATCAGGTGATTCAAGATGAGGTCCAAAAGCTATTAAAAATTGGGTCAATACGCGAGGTAAAGTATCCTAATTGGTTAGCAAACACAGTGGTTGTACCTAAGAAAAACGGTAAGTGGCGGGTTTGCGTGGATTATACAGATCTTAACAAAGCTTGCCCAAAAGATTCTTTCCCTTTACCGCATATAGATCAGTTAATTGATGCAACTACAGGACATGAACTTTTGAGTTTTTTAGATGCATATTCGGGGTACAACCAAATTAAAATGGATCCTAGTGACAAAGAAAAAACTTCTTTCATCACAGACAGGGGACTTATTGTTATAAAGTAATGCCCTTTGGTCTCAAAAATGCTGGAGGAACCTATCAAAAGTTGGTCACCAAAATGTTCCAAGAACATTTAGGAAAAACCATGGAGGTATATATAGACGATATGCTCGTCAAAACCCAGCATTCTCATGATCATATTTCTCATTTATCTGTTACATTTGAAATTTTACGAAAATTTAATATGAAACTCAATCCAGAAAAATGTGCATTTGGGGTTGCCTCAGGCAAATTTTTGGGCTTTCTCGTTTCTAACCGTGGTATTGAGGTAAATCCTTCTCAGATCAAAGCAATATAGGAGATCCCTGATATCCTTACGAGTAAAAAAGAAGTCCAAAGGCTAACGGGAAGAATTGTAGCCTTGGGGAGATTTATTCCCAAATCTTCAGAAAAATGCTGTAAATTTTTCTCCGCACTCAAAAAGCAAGATCATTTTGAGTGGAACGAAGATTGACAACAAGCCCTTAGAAATTTAAAAGCCTACTTGTCAAATCCACCATTATTGGCAAAACCAAAAGAAGGAGAAAAGCTACTGATCTATTTGGCCGTGTCAGAAGTTGCGGTAAGTGCTGTTTTAGTCCGTGAGGACCAAGGTAAACAATCTCCTATCTATTATGTAAGCAAGTCTTTATTAGATGCTGAAACACGATATCCACAACTAGAAAAATTAGCATTAGCTTTGATCATGGCATCTAGAAAATTAAGACCTTATTTTCAATGTCATCCCATTGTTATAGTTACTGCTTTTCCATTATGAAACATCTTGCATAAACATGAATTGTCAGGGAGGTTAGCAAAATGGGCTATAGAATTAAGTGAATACGAAATCATTTATCAATCTAGGACTGCTATAAAATCTCAAGTATTAGCCGATTTCGTAGCTGATTTTAGCCAGGGGATGCATTTAGAAGCAAAAAAAGAATTACAAGTTTTTAATGGTGCAAACCCGGGGACTTGGATTTTATTCACTGATGGTTCGTCTAATGTAAAAGGAGCAGGCCAAGGGATAGTTCTCATACCACCTACGAGTGAGACTATTAGACAGGCTATAAAATGTCATTCTATAACTAACAATGAAGCAGAGTATGGGGCTGTAATTGCAGGTCTAGAATTGGCACGAGAATTCGGCATAACACAGATTATAATCAAGAGTGATTCTCAACTCGTGGTCAATCAAATGCTGGGGACTTATACAGCCAGGGAGACACGAATGCAAGAATATCTCGAAAAGGTACGGGAACTAATAAAGCAATTCCAAACTTGGAAAGTAATGCAGATCCCAAGAGATGAGAATGTGGAGGCAGATGCTTTAGCTAATCTCGCATCTGCAGCAGACGTAGCAAACGACACAAATGCTTCAGTCGTACATTTATTTCATTTCGTTCTCGAACCTGATAAGAACGAGGTAAATTTTAATCATTTAACATAGGATTGGAGAAACGAAATTATTGTTTTTTACAGCGCGGAACCGTGCCTGCTGACAAAAGAAAAACTTATACACTTCGCCAAAAAGCTGCTCGTTACTGTTTACATCAAGGAAATCTTTATCAAAAGATGTTCGGTGGGCCATTAGCAAGGTGTCTCAAACCTTCCCAAACAGAATATGTGATGAGAGAAGTACATGAAGGACATTGTGGAAATCATGCAGGAGGAAGGTCGCTGGTAAAAACGTTGATTCGAGCAGGGTATTATTGGCCTAAAATAGAAGAAGAAGCAAACGGTTTCGTGTCCAAGTATGATAAATGTCAAAGATACGGCAATAATATGCATAGACCAGCTGAGCTATTGCACCCTGTTATAGCCCCGTGGCCCTTTATGAAATGGGGAATGGATACCGTAGGTCCATTGCCACAAGCAAAAGGTCAGGTGAAATTTCTACGTGTACTTACAGATTATTTTACTAAATGGGTAGAAGAAGGAGCATTTAAACAGGTACGAGAGAAGGAAGTTAAAGACTTCATTTGGAGAAGTATAATATGCCGTTTTGGAGCACCAAAGGAAATCGTATGTGACAACGGTCCGCAATTCATAGGAGCTCAAATCACTGAATTTTTTCAAAGTTGACAAATCAAAAGGATAACATCTACACCATACCATCCAGTGGGTAATGGACAAGCGGAATCCACAAACAAGGTCATTATTAACAATTTGAAGAAAAGGTTACAGGATTCAAAAGGTAATTGGCCTGAGGTATTACCTGGAGTATTATGAGCTTATCGTACAACGACAAAAACAAGCACGAGAGAAACACACTTTTCAATGGTTTATGGTGCAGAGGCTTTAATTCCAGTTGAAATAGGAGAACCGAGCACACGGTACGTTCAAGCAATGGAGGAATCAAATGATGAAGAGATGCGGGTGAATCTTGATTTGCTCGAAGGAAGAAGAGAAACTGCACTAATAAGGATGGCAGCACAAAAGCAAGTAATTGAACGGTATTATAACAGGAAAGCACGCCTCAGATTCTTTAAAATTGGGGACTTCATGCTTAAAAAGGTGTTCCAATCTACAAAAGCTGCTAATTCAGGAAAGCTAAGTCCAACATGGGAAGGACCCTACAGAGTTCGTGATATTGCGGGAAAAGGAGCATACGAGTTGGAGACAATGGATGGCAAGGTTCTACCCTCTCATTGGAATGTTGTCCACCTAAAGCAATATTATTTCTGAGAAAGTACCTACGATCAGGTATCGTTGTATTAGAATTTTTCTTTGAATTGTTAAAATTTTACTAACGATTTTAGATGCTAGGCAAAAACCCTAACTCATGCCAAATGATGAGTCACGACCTTCACGGCAAAATGGAATATTCTAAAATTCCCAGCCTAGGGTTACAAATTAATCTGATGGAAATACACACGGGTTAGGCAGTCTTCATCTTTAATCGCACCTCCGAGTCTCGTATGTTTTTCTGTTTTCAGGAAAAAAGACCAAATTGTGAGAAACAAACAAGTGCTCGAGGCTTCATACTTCAGCGCTCAAACACTTGGGGGACTACATATTGTACACAAATACGTGCGGTAAGACGGAGACGTAAATTGAAACAAGTATCGAGCAGAAGTTACGGAACCTCAGCATTCATCATTGTGTTCTTTCCTATCAAAACAAAGGAAGATGCAAAACATTCATCGTAGTGTTCTTTCCCATGAGAACAACGGAATCACCTCTCAAACCCTTCCTAATACATTAAGATAGGGTCATGACTGTGTATTGAAATAGGTTATAAGGAAAAACCTTGTTGAAAAGTATTTACTTTATAAAAATCTGTTGTAAGAAAAACAGTTACGAGAAAGTTATAGATGTATCTCAATATATGTAATATTCAAAAGCTTGTCCAAGTTCATGAATAAAAACTTGTCAAAGTTGTTTCAAACAAAACATGTGTGTTCCTATTTCTTTCATCGTATTATAACACCATTATGAAGTTAAGACGTCTTCTTCATTAAGTGTCGATATATAAAAGGGCCCTCTTTTATAAACCTCATGTTAATAAGTCATGAGGAGAATCATATAGCATTTTTATAGTATAAAAATGCTAAACTATTCTATAAGTCCTAAGTAGATAAGGAAAAAGGCAAGAATAGAGCACATTGAAGTACTAACAAACTTCTTGATATAATTAAAAAGAATAAGTAAGAACTTAGTCAACAAAAAGTTTATACAAATGTCCCATTATGATAACTGGGGACTTTCACCAAAAAATCCCTTAAAAAAATAACTAAGGGATAAAACCATCATCCAACAAAGAAAGTAAAAACAAAATCTGGAAATTTAACTAGTCACTGAAGGGGTTGACACATTAGAAGTTGCAATATTAATTTCACTTTCAGAAACAACCACAGGCACGGTGACAACTTCTGAAGAAGCAACAACATGAGCGGTTTCAGCTGGGCTTGAAGTGTTAGGTTCAATGAGGGGAGCAAGAGTCATAGAAGTTTCAACTTCCATAGACTGAGTCATAGAAATTTCACCCTCGGAAGTTGGAATTGCAACATCTTCAACTTCAACTGCCATAGCAACGTCTTCGTCATTTACAGGTTCCTTAGCCACGGGAGCTTCAATTACCGGAGAAGGAAAGTCAAATGATTATTGGGTTCTTTCAATGGTTTCTAAAACTTTGGCCAACTCTGAGTCTAAGTCAAAGTTTTCTTGACTGGCCTCCATTAAAGCATCACGACGAGAGTTTAAGAAAGCCCAACTCACCTCTAAATCAAATTTCTCCTCAAGAAGTCCATACTCCCTTTCCCACATAGCAAGATCATTCTTTAACACTTGATGTTCAGCTAAATGAGAATCAAGGGAAGCTTCAAGGGAGGCATGGGAACTTTCTAAGGCATGTACTTTGTCAGAGGAGATCTTTAAATCAGCTTGAACTTGAGTCAAGTTCTGCACTAATTCTCCTGCATATTCTTCTTTCTTGTCCAAGAGTGCCTTAAGTTCTCTGATTTCTTCACTTGACTTTGATAATTGTTCTGAAAAGCAACATTCAAGGCGCTCCTTGTCTTTTTCAAATTGACTCGAAGAAGCTTTGGCAACTGCTAGCTCAGAAGTCAGACTTCGCTTTTGCTACTCCAGGTGATTTCTACTATCTAGCAATTCTTCTATGGTTCCCTGAGCATTCTCAAACTGCTCTTTCCAATTATCTGCTTCTAGCTGGGCTCTCTTGGCTATTTCCTCAGCCTCGTGGATAGACTTTTCAGACTCACGAGTTTTCTTTTTCAGAAGGAAAATTCTTCCCATCAATTCTGTACCAATGAGGTTAGCCTACAGTGACAACTCATAGAAATAAGAATTTAGAGATAAAAAAAAGCTTGTTAGTAAGTAGAAGAAGAAAAAAATACCTTTAAAGTAGAATGAACTATGTCATTCATCAGAGTTAAGCAACTCTGACTGCTCAACTTCTTCTTCTCAATATCTCCAATTAAAGGCCTAAGCCAGGCATATGCTCCACCAGACTTCCTTAAAAGACTGTTATTAGCAGGAACTTCAAGTGTAACGCTCCTCATAGCCAAGCTTCTGCTACAGGAACCCTCCTCTGCATGTTGAACAGAGGGAGGGGGAGCTATAGAAGAAGGAGCGGTAGAAGAAGTGAAAATAACAGGAGTCAAAGGACTCGAAGCAGGTAAGGAAGTAGAGACAGGCAACGGAGCAGAAATAGATAAGTGAGCAGGAACAGATAGAATGGGCAAGGAAGCACTTGAAACCAACGGAGGAATAAAAGGAATGAGAGCAGAAGAAGAAAAAGGAACTTCATCTAAAATTGGACCTAGTTCTCCACTTTCAAAACCACCAACAAAGAGGCGTTGAATAGACTTATTGGTGTCCCTCGGAGTGGTTTCATCATCAGAAGGAATGCGAACAGGTTCGGTAAGAGAGGCACGGACAGGGGTAACTTCAGCTGTCATTCCTCGAATAGCAAATCCTGACAAAAAGAAGGATGAGAAAAGTTAGAAACAAGAAGGGACTTAACATACAAAAAAGCATAAAGAGATGCATACCGTGAGTTTTCACTTTCCAACCATGTAAATTGAAAATGGATTTCCAAGTTCTTGCCTCCATAGGCACGACTTTCAAGATCAACGGGTTCCACATCTCCCATAGTTGCTATAGAAAAGCAAAAAGAGACAAAATTAGAAAAGAAATTGAAATTCTTAAAGATAGGTACGGTAAGTAAAAAAAGACTTACGTGCAAAGTTCCACTTCTCAGGGAAGGGGATATTTGTTTCACCCACCAAATCAACTGTGCGAACAGCAACATAACGAGTGTACCACCCACGATCCTTGTCATCTTCAGGGCTTACCAAGACCCTTTTACTTCTTGCAGTTAAAGTAAAAACCCCATGGCAGAATAATTTGGGGAGGTAAAGATGAATAAGGTGGGGAAAGGTAAAGCTACCATTAGCTTTTACAGACAAATATCTCAAACAAGCCACTGCTCTCCATACAAGGGGGCCAATTTGTCCCAAGCAAATTTTAAAAAAGCGACAGAAATCAAGTATAACTGGGTCAATAACAGGAATAAATCCCAAAGTGAAGGGATAAGTATAAACAAAAGAAAATCCAATCCTAAAAGAAGATATTCTTTGGTTTGGATTAGAGATCACTATACGAAGATCACTTCTCCAGTTGCAATATTTTCGAACAATAGAAATCAAAGGTTCAGTGATTAGAGAAGGAAAAGTGTCAGCTTTCTCTAAATTAACAACTTGATCACGAAGAGATTTCCTATCATTCTCAAAGGACAAGTCATTGGGTACTATTTCCTCAACTAAAGGCTCTTGAAGAGGCTCAGAAAGTTCTTTACCTTTAGAAGAGGATTTCTTAGTAATGGAACCTCTAGAAATAGTGCTAAAACTAGAAGAAGGAGTGATGGAACCAGAGGAACCACCACGAACGGATCCTAGGTTACGAAGCCTGCCCCCTCTACCCCTTCTATGTCTTAAGGGGCGTTGGGGAAGCTATCAAGAATTGGAATTCTCTTAGGGTTAGGATTCGGAGATGACATTGCAGAGGAAGGATGAAATAAAGGAGAAAGGAACAAAAGTAAAGAGTAAAGTATCTGTTAAGGGTTTATGAAGAAGAAGACAAAGGAAAAAAGGTTAAATATGTGTATAATAGCAACCATCAAACAAAGAAGCGTAATGATGAAAAGCCTATAATAAAGGCAACTATCACTTCGTAAATAGAGGGGATGAAGAAGCCTTGGAAAAAGGCTGTAGAATTACATACATATCAGAAGGTGACACGTGTGCAGAGCATTAAATAGAAAAGACAACTGAAGCGTCAGTACTGACATAGCATTGATTACGGCGAAAATTCCTTTTTCGTGAAGATCCACTTCCTAAATATTTAATTGATAAATAAATGGAAAGTGGGGGGACTATCAGAATGTCATTTATTGCTCATAATTGTCTCATTAAGACAAATGCATTACATCTTCTCCTAGAATCAACTATAAAAGGAGAAGGACTCAACATCTGTAAGGACAAGAAATATTATTGAGATTACACTGAAATACAAAATTACTTATTACTTTATTATTCTCAAAAGTCTTTTATTATTTTCGTCTCCAGATTATCAGTAACCCGAATTTCTCTATATTTCTAAGCTTTGACCAAAGACTTAGATTTTTGGTTAAACAAGCGCGAGTGCATTGCACACACTTTGTAAGTTTGGCTAATTGTCAAAAAAGTGCCTAATTGGAACAAGTTTAGTGTAGTATAAGTGCTCAATAGGAACAATCTTCAGTTTAGGTATCTAAATAAAAAATGATGCCAATTTTAAGTGTCTCTAGATGTATTCCGTCTAAAATGAAGTAACATTCAAACGAACATTGTGAACGGAACACTTGAAGGGTTTGTTTGGTCTTTAATTTGATTTGGCACACCACGTCAAATTAACTGTTGACGTGGTATGAGTTTGGACCTTAAAATTAACACTGAAGTGAATCTTGTGCTTGTAAACCAAAATGAAGTCGTTTCATACTCTGTATCTATTTGAGCTATCGAATTTAGAGAACGAAAAAATGTTTAAAGTGTCTAGTACATCCGTTGCAATTGCAAATGCATAGATATTGAAATATAACAGAGCAAGTCAAATGGTTAATCTTTTAAATTCTTTTCTTTACGTTCATCTCAATGCAAAATTATACTAACGAATAATTTTTTAAATCATGACCTTTTCTTTTCTATAAAGTTAGTAAAGCATTTAACATCAAATTGAAGTGAAGATTTTATTGTACATTCTAAAGTAAGAAGTAATGCAGATGCTAGGAAGAGAAGTCCTAAGCTGGGTTTATTTAAGATCTTTTTCCAGTGTTCAATCTCTTTCATGTAACTCGTTTCTGCTAATCATGAAATTTCATTACAACAAAGGGCATCGAACCTTGACTTAGCAGGGGCAAGATACTAGTGGTATCACTAAATTAAAAGTAAAACGCATCATGGCTCTTTTTTTCTCTCGAAAAAGGTAACAAATATTATTCACAAAAGTAGCACTAAGATTAATGCAGCAGATCTGTACAGAATGAGCAAAATCCAAAATCATATCCCTCTTCTAACTGTATAACCAAAAATCTGAGTCTTTGGTCAAAGCTAAAAAGAAATTCGGGTTACTGATAATCAGGAGACAAAAATAAAATACTTTTGAGAATGATGGTAAAGCAACAAATAGTTTTGTATTTCAATAAGTTCCCAATAGTATTCCGTGTCCTTACAAATGATGATACTTCTTCCTTTTATAGGTAATTCTAGGTAAAGGAATGAAGCCTCACCTTTAATGATATAATTATGAGTAATAAATGATATTAAATAAGCCGTTATACAATCATTCCTATTAAATACCAATTTTCTAACGTATCAGGTATTTAATAATGAATTTGGACTCCTTTCTGTCATCAGATCTTTGTCTTTAATGCCTTCTAATCCGTTGGCTTTAAATGACTTGAATTGGACATGAGACTCGTATCTGCACTTCGTCTCGTGCCTATTTAAATTCCTTTTCCCGTGGCTGTCTCCATTCGTGCCTCTTAGTCAATTGTTGCGCTTTGACCATTTAACCAAACCACGTGTCATGCCACGTCATCTTTAATATAAACTCAGTTTTTTTCCAATACAGATAGTCCCCCCACTTTCCATTTATTTATCAATTAAATAATTGGGAAGTGGATCTTCATAAAAAGGAATTTTCGCCACAATTAATGCTTATGACAGTATTAACGCCTCAGTTGTCTTTTCCATTTAATGTTCTGCCCATGTGTCATTTTCTGATTGATTCTGCTATTTACACCCCTTTTCAAGACTTCTTCATTCTCACTATTCACGAAGTGATAGTTGCCTTTATTATAGGCTTTCCATCATTACACTTCTAAGTTTGATGGTTCCCATTATATACATAACTTTTTCTTCCTTTGTCTTCTTCACAAATCTTCAGCAAACATTTTCTTCTTTATTTCTACTTTCTTTCGACTTATCCTTCCTAACAATGTCATCTTCAAACCCTAACCGTAAAAAAGTTCCGATTCTAGACCAATTCCCCAACGCCCCTGTTAGACACAGAAGAGGCGGAGGAGGTAGGCTTCGAACAGGGTTAGAATCTACTCGAGGCGGCTCCTCTGGTTCTTCTTCAAGGAGTTCTATCCCAAAGGCCCCCTCTTCTAGAAGTAAGAGAAATTCTTGATTCTTCTCAAGAACCCTTAGTTGATGAGATAGTTCCCAGCGATTTGTCTTTTGAAAGTGACAAAACGTCTCTTCAAAAGCAAATTGCAAATTTGGAAAAAGCCGATACTTATCCTACAATAGTAACCGAGCTTACAATCCCCACCATAAGAAGAGATTGTAACTGGAAGGATAGTCTTCGAATGTCAATTCCTTCCCCAAATCAGAGAATTTCCTCCTTTAGAAGTGGGTATTCTTTTGTTTATACTTACCCCTTCACTTTAGGTTTTAATCCTCCGATTGACCCAGTTATTCTTGATTTTTGCCGTTTCTTTACAATTTGTTTGGCCCAAATCGGTCCCCTAGTGTGGAGAACCGTGGCTTGTTTGAGATACTTATCTTCCAAAGCCAATATCAATTTCACCTTCTCTCACCTCATTCATTTATACCACCCTAACTTAATACGCCATGGGGTTTTTACCTTAACTGCAAGGAGCAAAAAAGTTCTGGTAAATCCTGAAGATGACAAAGATCGTGGATGGTATATCCGTTACGTTGCTGTTCGTACGGTGGACTTGATTGGCGAAACAAATACTCCCTTCCCTGAGAAGTGGAATTTTGCACGTAGGTTTCCTTTTACTTACCGTACCTACTCTTGAGAATTTCAAAAGAAATTTATTTTTAACCTCGTCTCTTCTTGGTTTTTTATAGCAACCATGGGAAATGTGGAACCTATTCCCAACTTCCGTGGTTGGGTAGACTCAATTTTGAAGATTGCTTCTAGGGAGCAAAGAACTTGGAAATCGATTTCTTCCTTACATGGCTGGAATGTGAAAACACATGGTATGCCCCTTTTTATATGTTTTTTACATGTTAAGCATTTTTTCCTCAATTTTGATCATGTATATCCTTCCTTTAATCAGGATTTGGCGTTAGAGGAATGCCGGCTGAAGTAGCTATGGCCATTCGCATGTCTGCTAATGCTGCTCTTGATTTGGATAAGGCTCGAGCCTTGCTGCCAAAAAGAAAGCTATAAAAGAAAGTTCTGAGGAAGAGGAGGGTACCTCCCTAATTACCAGGCCAAGGGTCAGGAGGTGAATAATCATTGATGATGAAATTGAAGACACTCCTGCTCAAACCTCAACCACCGAGCCTGTTTTGATTCATTCTGACGAGGACACCGAACCAAGAGATAGTAATGAGTCAATTCAGCATCTTTTTGATAGTGGTTTCGAGAGTGGCGAGCTCGACCCTATTTTTGATGAAAATCCTCTTTCCTCATTCGTTCCTATTTCCTCCATTCCACTGCCAACCGTAAGTATTTCTTTACTAGTTTTGACCACTTCCGTTCTTTTGCCAGTTTCTACTGCACTTGCTTCTGTTCCTGCGTTGGTTTCTATATCTTCTCCTTCCATTCCTTCCATTGCTCCTCTTCCCTCTGTTCATCATACAGAGACGGGTTCTAGCAGTGGAAGTATGACTATGAGAAGTGTTACTCTTGAAGTTCCTGCCAACCATAGCCTCTTGAGAAAGACTGGTAGAGCCGATGTTTGGCTCGAGCCCCTAATTGGAGATATTGAGAAGAAGAAGATGGAGAGCCATAGCTGCTTGACTCTGATGAATGACATAGTTCATTCTACTTTGAAGGTATTTTTCCTCTTCTTACCAACAAGTTTTTTTATTATCTTCAATCCCTCATTTCTATGAGTTGTCTCTGTAGGCTAACCTCATTGGTACGGAATTAATGGGAAGAATTTCCCTTCTGGAAAGAAAAGCCCGTGAGTCTGAAAAAACTGTCCACGAGGCCGAAGAAATAGCCAGGAGAGCCCAGCTTGAAGCAGCCAATTGGAAAGAACAGTTTGAGAATGCTCAAGGGACCATAGAGGAATTGCAAGAAAATAAAAACTTCCTGGAGTAGCAGAACCGTGGTTTGACTTCTGAACTGGCAACTGCCAAGGCTTCTTCAAGCCAATTTAAAAGAGACAAAGAGCTTTTGGAATGCTCTTTGTCAGAACAATTATCAAAGGCTAGTGAAGAAGTTAGGGAGCTTAAGGCACTTTTGGCTAAGAAAGAAGAGTATGCAGGAGAGTTAGTGCAAAGCTTGACTCAAGCTCAAGCTGACTTACAGACCTCCTCTGACGAGATTCATGCTTTGAAGAGTTCTCATGCCTCTCTTGAAGCTTCCCTTGATTCCCATTTAGCTGAGCACCAAATCTTGAAAAACGATCTTGCTACGTGGGAAAAGGAATATGGAATTCTGGAGGAGAACTTCAACATAGAGGTGAGTTGGGCTTTCCTAAAATCTCGCCGTGATGCTTTGATGGAAGCTGCTCAGGAAGGCTTTGACTTGCAGTCTGAACTGGCCAAAGTCGTAGATACTATCGAGAAAAGTCAACAATCTACTGATACTCCTTCTCCTGTACTTGAAGCTCCTGGAACGGAAGAGCTTTTAAATGAAGAAGTGGCTACTGCAGCAATTGGGGTTGCAATTCCTGCTCCCGAGGGTGAAACTTCTGATGTTCCAAACCCTTCAATGACTAGCTGAAAATGAAATTGTTGTTTTTGTTTTTATTACTTGGTGGAGTTATCCCTTGGCAACTTTAAGGGATCTTTTGACGAAGTCCCCAGTTATCATAATGGGGCATTTGTGAAAAATAAATATTTTTCTAACTAAGTTTGTACTTAGTCTTTTATATTAAGAAGTTTTTATTGGTACTTCCATATATTTTATTCTTGCCCATTTATCTAGGACTTATAGAATAGCTTAGCATTTTTATTCTTTTAAAATGCTTTATGATTCTTCTCATGGACTATCAACATGAGGCTTATAAAAGAGGGCCCTTTTATTTTATTGACACTTAATGAAGAAGACGTCTCAACTTCATAATGGTGTTATAATACGATGAAAGAAATAGGAATACACATGTTTTGTATGAAACAACTTTGGCAAGTTCTTATTCATAAACTTTAACAAGTGTTTGACTATTACATGTATTACAATACATCTACAACTTTCTCGTAACTGTTTTTTGTGTAACAGATTTGTACATAACATAGAATAAACAAGGTTTTTCTTCATAACCTGTTTTAGTACATAGTCATGACCCTATCTTTATATATTAAGAAGGGTTTGAGAGGTGACTTTGTTTATGAGTTTTGAGAGATGATTCTGTTATTCTCATGAATGTTGAAGACTTCGTAACTTTTACTCAACACTTGTCTCTTTGTGGCCGACTTTTGTTCGATATTCGTATCTGTTTCTCTACACATATCTGTGTACAATATGTAGTCCCCCAAGTGTTTGAGCGGTGAAGTATGAAGCCTTGAGCACTTGTTTATTTCTTTTACTTTGGCCCTTTTCCTGAAACAGAAAGATATACGGGACCCGGAGGTGCGATTATAGATGAAGACTGCCTAACTTGTGTGTATTTCCATCAGATTAATTGTAACCCTGGGCTAGGAATTTAAGAATACTCCATTTTGCCTTGCAGGTCGTGACTCATCATTTGGCACGAGTTAGGGTTTTTTGCCTAGCATCTAAAATCGTTAGTAAAACATTAATAATTCAAGAGAAATTTTAACATGGTGATACCTGACCGTGGGTACTTTCTCAGAAGTAATATCTTTTTAAATGGACGGTGTAGACGCGTGATTTTTGACCCTCCCCGGGAATTTCCACATTTTTAGCGTAAATATTTAATTTAGGTCTAATATAGCTATTTTGACAATTTTTACTTTATTTCGTCGCAAAAGGAAAAAATTACAAAAAATATATATATAAATTTTAGTTTATGTATTCCTCATAAACTTGAAAAAATACAAAAATTGTACTTTATTTTTGTACTTTATATAATTTCGAAAATTACCAAAAAAAATATAGTTCTATTAATGTTTTGTAGTCATTTTAATTTTGAAAAAAATACAAAAATATTACTTTATATTTTATCTTTATATAAAAACAAAAATTACAAAAAAATAGTTTTATTAATATTTTGTAGCTATTTTAATCTTGAAAAAATATTAAAAAAAGATATAGTTTTGTTTTAAATATTAGTCTTATTTTGGTAGTTATTTTGCTTACATAGGATTAGTTGAGCAACGTCGTGTTCTTATTCTCGGGTCCGGGCAAAAGAATAATATTCGGGTTCAAACTACCCGTTTTTAGGCCTAATTTTCGGACCTAACCCATAATAATCCGAGTACACCACACATGGGGGACACGCGCGGGGAACACGGACGGAACACCGTACACGGGGAACCCCACCGCGCATGGGGGACACAAATCTTGGACCCCTACACATGTGGGGTCCATTTTTCTTAGCAAGAGCTACAAATGCACGGGGAAAACACAGGAGGAGGGGGATTGGATTTTGAAAAGGCTGAGCACTGTTCATCTTCTTCCAAAAGAAGAAGGAACAAGATAAAACCCTAACGACCCTACTGTCCAAACGCCATAACCATCATCGACCACCTGCGTCCGACTCCCTCTCCGTCTCACGACCACCATCAACAAAGCCCGCCACCAGCCCCCTCCGTAAAATCACCATTGCTGCCCGCTACGAGCTCCAGCTCCACCCAAACCAACCTGCTGCTGCGTCGCCCAACTCGCCCATCGGCTGCCTCACTAGCTGAACCCGCAAACGACCCCCCACGCCTCAGCTGCTATCAAGCAGCAGCTGCTGCTGCTTCCTCGTCGGAACCACTACAGCATCGACGACCCACAAACACTGCTCCATCTTTTCTGTCCAAATAGCCCGCCACCAGCACCCTTCATAGCTGCTACTTCCTCAAGCCAAACGACCACCGGAGCCCCGTCGAGCAGCAGTTGTTGCTGCTGCATCGTCACTGTCCCTCGACCCCACTCCCTTGCGTCCAAATGCCACCGCCAAACAGTAACTTCCGTTCAGCCCCCTCGCGTTCAAAGGACCTCTCGAAAAAACCAATAGCATCCACGATTCATCCTCAGCTCGTTCGCGTTCGAATTTCTGGCGCGAGCTGTTCCGTTTGAGTTTTGATGACTATTTCCATGGGTTCCCGTTCGAGGTTATCCGTTGAGGCCGAGGTTGAGGGCTGGTCCATGGCTCCATCCGTTTCTGTTTTGTTCAGGTTAGTAAACCTCAAGTGTTAGATAAGGAAAGGTTACGTTAAATGTTCGAAAATGTAATATAGAAATTGGTATGATAATTTTCTGCTTATGTCTTCACCGTATGCATTTTTGTCCATTTTTGCGTTATGTATTGTTGGTTATTTGATGTCATTTGATTAAGTTGTATTACGTGTTCTATGACACAGTTTGACGTTAATTGGTTCGTCCCTTCTTTTACTTAGTGCATTTAGACAAAATTAATATTAGTACATGCTGTTACTACTCCCGAAACACTCATTCGCTAAACTCCTTTTATTAAATTTCTAACAAGTTATGAGATTTTAGTTGTAAAGGGGCTGTAAGGTTTAGTATTGTTAAAGGCATAAAAATGGCATCCTTTTAAAGTAAAAAATAAAAAAAACGAGACAAGCTTCGCCAAATAAAAAATGTACAGATTGCGGAGGCCTCACAAAAATATATGTGTTAAATACTTAGATTCCGGGACGGGCCGTTTAGCGAATTTCACGGCCCTACCCAAAATAACAATACGCTAGTTGCTTTAGGCGCGCCTTTAATAATTTATTCTCCTTAACTCGGGTGCACATTTATGTGACCCAAATCCAAATCTCAACGGAATCGAAATGTGTCTCTAATCACAGGTATATTGATTGTGGCGTGGTCTGAGATGCATTTCCATGACGTTGCAAATTCCTTTTAAAAATAATGAATGAGACGAGCCTCGACAAACAAAAAATGCACAAGTTGCGGGGCCCTCTAAATGTATATATTAAAATACTTAGAATTCGGGACAGGCTGTTTAGCGAATTTCACGGCCTTTCCCAAAATAACAATACGCTAGTTGCTTTAGGCGCGTATTTAATAATGTTATCTTCCTAAACTCGGGTGCACATTTATATGACCCAAATCCCAATCTCAACAGAGTTGAAACGTAGCTCTAACCACGGGTACAGTGATTGTAACGTGGTTCGAGGTGTGTTTTCCACGATGTTGCAATTCTTGATAAAAATAACAGTAAATGATAAAAGCGGTTAAAAGATAAAATTTGCACATAAGTTCATATTTGTATAAAATCAGATAATCAAGCCAAATATAACAGTTGAGCGACCGTGCTAGAACCACGGAACTCGGGAATGCCTAACACCTTCTCCCGGGTTAACAAAATTCCTTATCCGGATTTCTGGTACGCAGACTGTAATATGGAGTCATTCTTTTCCTCGATTCGGGATTAAAATTGGTGACTTGGGACACCCTAAATCTCCCAAGTGGCGACTCTGAAATAAATAAATAAATCCCGTTTCGATTGTCCTTTAATTGGAAAAAACTCCTACGCCCTTCGCGGGGTCGGAAAAAGGAGGTGTGACAGCTCTGGCAACTCTGCTGGGGACTAATGACCCAGAACCACTGGTTCAGGGTTAGAAATTCGAGCTTAGATAAATTGTTATATTTGGTTTTATCTGAATTTTACATGTTTGAGCCTAATGTGCTAAATGCTGCTTTTACTGCTTTGATATTATTTGAACTGTACATATAAACTGTGCCGAAACCCTTCTCTTCTTACCTCCGGGGAGAAGCTCGCTGGTCGAGACTCCCTATTCTGTTAGTGTCAATACCTGAAATAAGAAAGAGGCCGGATAAGTTACAAAGCCGGACGATCCCGCGGGTCCGCGGTACGTAGCCCCCTCCTCGACTCGAGTTGTCCGCTCGGGTACACAGTCTAGAACAAATACCCATGTTTGAACCTAGAATAACTCAGCTTCATGCCAGATCCCTAGTAGGAACGTTTATTTGGATATGTGCATTTGACTTAGGGGACTCAACACAGGGGTTGGGTCCGTCTAGGACCAGCAACCTAAAAATAATAGACCATTTTTTGGCATCCTATGTGCTACCTGTTGTATTTATTCAAGGGTGAATGAGTCATTTGGCGGACCAATGATAGTTGAGGACAAAAGGCACTCCTTATCATGCTGATCACGTTAAATAAGAAAGTTGCACGATTTTTTAGATAAGCATGCTATTATGTTAATTAAGCACATGGGGAACATTGTGGAGTTCAAGAATCCTTGGTATTCCACATATCCCTCACGCCTCATTTTTGGGGAAAAGCACATGGGGACCATTTGTGGAATCCAAGAAGTCTTGGAATTCCCCATGTCCTCCACGCTTCATTTTTGGGAAAAAGCACATGGGGAACATTTGTGGAATCCAAGAAGTCTTGGAATTCCCTATGTCCCCCATGCCACATTTTTGAAAATAATAACAAAATAATAATAAATAAAAAAGAGCACTGAAAAATTCAAAAAGATTTTGTATGTTGTCATCATTTTCCACAAATTAGAAAATCGTGAAAAAGAGGAGAAATAACAGTGTAGAGATATAACTACTTATTTTTAGAAAAAAAAACCAATGTCCAAGTAGTGTCGAAACTCTACCGAAATTTTGAAAAAAAGAAAAAGGAAAAGGGTCTTCTCAAAAATAGTTTGTTTGATTGTTGTGAAAAAATAGAAAAAGGAAAAGGGTCTTCTAAAAAATAGTTTATTTGCCCGAACTACGCGGGTTTGATTCTCACCGGATGTGAGATACGTAGGCAACCCTCATCGGGTCCAACACCCCATTTTGCTAAAATAGCCAAAAACAAACAAATAATAATAAAAAGAAAAAAACATGTCAAAATTTTAATTCTGTCATAAAGAAGTCGGGTGACGTTGTTTTGTCAAAACATAGCCGAATGTTCCCGAAAGGGACGCCGGAAAGCTGACTTTGCATAAACAACCACCTTTTGGGTCATGTTTAGGATTTTTGGTCTAGTTGACCCACACAGCCTTATAAATCTTCGTCCCCGAGGCGCTGAAGGGCCGTGTTTGCAACACCAGGTTTTTATTGTAATTTAAAAAAAAAAAAAAACAAAGAGTCAGCGGTCAGGTGAATACCGCCTTTTGTCAAAATAAGCCAAGCTAGCTTCGGCCGGGTCTTAAACCGTTCTTGCCGAAATAGCCTTAGAGTATCTTTCAGTTGTCGAAAGGCTATTTTCGTAAAAGAACGGACAAGTTTGTAAAGTGTCATAAAATAATCCTCCCTGGCCTCAAAATTCATGTGGAATTTGGAAGGGGCCACGTTTGCAAAAATAACCATTTGATTGCATTTGTCGAACAGGGAAAGGGAGCTAGCCTTTTGTTTTTGAGTTTATAAATCTCTTGATTAGAATATATGGGTTGTTTGATTTTCGAGTTTGTAGGTCATCTTTAAACCTTTGAAACCCAGTTTGTTTTACTATGAAAATTGAAAAAAGGTGTTTAGTATTGTTTATCTTTTGTTGGTCCGAACTACGCAAGGTCTGATTCATGCGGGGTCATGATACGTAGGCAATCTCCATAAGATTCGACCACAACAAAAAAAAAGCAAAAAGAGAATGGAAAAGAAAAAGAAAAAAAAATGAAAAAAAAATCGAAAAAATGAAAAATGAAAAAATCGAAAAAGAAAAAAAAAAGAGAAAAAAAAAGAAAAGAAAAAATGTAATGAAAAAAAAAATCGAAAAAAGGAAAAATGAAAAAAAGAGAAGAAAAATGTTGCTAATAATGAGGACCGACTGAGTCCATTCTAACCTATTTTGTTTTGAATCGCAAGAAAGCTAAGGTGGTTGGTTTGTGGTTAGCCGGAAACACAAGATCCAGGAAACCCTGATTGTGATCCAAAACAATGACACCCAGAATATCGCGCAGAATCCTTTACCTGCACATCATGATACACACTTTGCGGGGATAAGGCCTGATAATAGAAGCACTCAAATCCTATTGGGGACTTGCTGACTAAGGTTGATGATATTGAAGTTGGCAATGGTCTGGGCAATACTGATGCGAAGCTCAGTGGCTAAGATGCCAGTTTTGATAAAGTGAGAGGACGCTCCGTTCCTTGGTTAGCAAGAGAGAAGCTTGTGGTGGCTTATTTTGTTGTCATTTCTGTTGTCCGGATTATTCTTAGGGTTGTAATCCGAATATTGTCTTGTGTCAAACCTTCTTATCTTTCCATTTTTGTCGTATCAGTTTGTTTAAGTCTCGTTGATGTTGTGTTAAGATTTTATTCTGGTTGTTTTGTTTGTTTTTCTAACCATTTCGCCGGAAGTCTAATACAAAAGCCGGTCTTTTATTATTTCCAGTCATCTTTTTATTTAGTCCTTTTGTCATTTTCGTTCAATGCCGATTCTAGGGACATGACATGCGCACACAGTTTGGGCCTAGTCTATAAAGTTAATCATAAAACCCTGGGAAGGTGATCAAAGCATTTAAAGGAAATAAGAACGGTTTGAGATTATTTGAAGCCCGAGTCATGTGGAACTGGGGCAAGTAAAACATAAAGAAAACCGTTAAATGCAAGATTCGCCAAATTGGCATGAGGGTCGTTCATGAGAGTGAGAGTGTCGCCCAGCAGTGCTTTAGAAATGACAAATGAAAAAGCAAGTGTTTAACATAATTGTCAAGTCCAGCACCATCGGAAGAGACTATAAATCTATGTTCAATTGTGTTGTTTGCACTTGGCATGTTTTGAAGACTGGAATGACGAAGGCATTTTGTTCTGCTACCTAAACACTTTATCCTTCGTTACCCCTTTTGAGCCTTATTTATTTTCTTTCATACCCCTCGTTCGGAATCAGTAGCAACGACTGGAAAACGCAAGCATGGCAGGTAAACAAAAAGAAAAAAAAAGAAAAGAAAACAACAAAACGAAAAAAAAAACGAAAAAAGAAAAGAAAAATGATAACAAAAACAAAAGAAAGTCAGAAGAAAAAGAGGAATTGGGAACTACGTTTGACCTGATTCCTCAAAGAGGATACGTAGGCGCTTCACGGCTCGGTCATAGTTTTGAAAAATGAAAAAAAATCAATTAATTAAAATATCCCCAAGCAAGAAACTAGGTCATATGTTGCGTTTGTTGTAAATAAATCTAGTTCTGAAGGTTGTAATTAATAACCCAAAATCGATGCATTTTTGAGCCTTTAATACCCTTCTTTCTAGCCCTATCCAAAACCCACATTACGGTCCAAAGAAAGACCTTCTGATCAGTCTTCAAAAGATGCCAAGTCAGACAAATGGAGAGTCTTACCGGTGAACATAACATTCTGTTCCACAGCAGAAAGGACTCTAATCCCCAGCAGAAAGAGTCATACCGGCGACACTCCAAATCCCCAGCTGGAAAGTGATACAAATGAGAGAGTCTTATCGGTGAAAACCTTCACAGGCACCATAAGGCGATGAAAGCTGAGAGAAAAACCAAAATGAGAGAGGCTTGATAGTGAAAACCCTTCGGGCACTACAAGTCGAATAAGATTGTGAATCAGATGGGGAATCGTCAAGGGAAGGTCTTGAAAGACGATTGACGGCAGAGGATAGGCCACACGTGCATGTCATGATTATTAGAGTCGGTATCGGCGTTTGATAGGTCCCCCTTTTTGTTTATCTTTTTCCTTTCATAGGAAAATTCCCTAGTAGAGTCTGTTTGGTCGGAACCAGTGGGAAATGACTTCAAAATAGGCCATCAACTAGTACATCCAAGTGGTACAAGGAACAGGCGCAAAACCCGTGTCAAGAAGGGTATCCCTATCAAGATGAGATTGATAAAAGGGATGGGCCAGTGTCAGCAATTAATATCATCCCCAGCAAGTTTGATAGCATAATGGAACACAAAGCT
The DNA here is from genome assembly GCF_000393655.2 of Nicotiana sylvestris. Lineage (NCBI taxonomy): Eukaryota > Viridiplantae > Streptophyta > Magnoliopsida > Solanales > Solanaceae > Nicotiana > Nicotiana sylvestris. Next base: position 52,005,960 of record NC_091062.1, on the reverse strand, counting down.
GGGAAAGGAGAAAGAGGAAACCATCCCCAACAAGAGTGGCATGACCGCTTACCATGTTTTAAACTAACAAAATTTTCTTTGATTTAGAAACAGGGAAAATGAACGTTATTGATGGCGGAAAGACAAGCCATAAAGAAAATCATCAAACCGGGGCAGAAAATTTTCTCATTGTGAAAATTTTCTTGAAGGCAGGTACCTATTTGGGGAAAAAGAAAGATAAAGGGAGCTGATCTTTGAACCAGTGTTATCCCCAAGTTTTAATAAAGGAAGCTGAATCCCCAACGGACCGAACAAAAAGATTGAAACTTGTGCCTCGAATAGGATATGTCGGGTTCATCCGCCCTCGAATAGGATATGTCGGGTTCATCCGCCCTCGAATAGGATATGTCGGGTTCATCCGCCCTCGAATAGGATATGTCGGGTTCATCCGCCCTCGAATAGGATATGTCGGGTTCATCCGCCCTCGAATAGGATATGTCGGGTTCATCCGCCCTCGAATAGGATATGTCGGGTTCATCCGCCCTCGAATAGGATATGTCGGGTTCATCCGCCCTCGAATAGGATATGTCGGGTTCATCCGCCCTCGAATAGGATATGTCGGGTTCATCCGCCCTCGAATAGGATATGTCGGGTTCATCCGCCCTCGAATAGGATATGTCGGGTTCATCCGCCCTCAAATAGGATATGTCGGGTTCATCCGCCCTCAAATAGGATAGTTCGGGTTCATCCGCCCTCAAACAGGATATGTCGGGCTCATCCGCCCTCAAACAGGATATGTTGGGTTCATCCGTCCTAGAATAGGATATGTTGGGTTCATCCGCCCTCGAATAGGATATGTCGGGTTCATCCGCCCTCGAATAGGATATGTCGGGTTCATCCGCCCTCAAATAGGATAGCTTGGGTTCATCCGCCCTCAAATAGGATAGTTTGGGTTCATCCGCCCTCAAATAGGATATGTTGGGTTCATTCGCCCTCAAATAGGATTTTATTTTGAAAAGTTGATGAAGACAGGCACCCACCTGAATAACGAGAGGAATACTTTTTGTCTGTTCATTTCATATTTCAGTCACCCACCTGTATAACAAGGGAATACATTTCATGTCTTTACCATTAGGCGCCCACCTGTATAACAAGGGAATACATTCCACGCCTTTACCAATAGGAGACGCACTTCCTAAGTCTAGTTTTGCCAATAGGAGACGCACTTCCTAAGTTTATTTTTACCCATAGGAGATGCATTTCCTCCTAAGTTTAGTTTCACCCATAGGAGATGCATTTCCTCCTAAAGTTTATTTTTACCAATAGGAGACGCACTTCCTAAGTTAAGTTTTACCAATAGGAGACGCACTTCCTAAGAATAGTTTCACCAATAGGAGACGCACTTCCTAAGTTAAGTTTCACGAAGAGGAGACGCACGTCCTAAATTAAGTTTCACCAAGAGGAGACGCACTTCCTAAGAATAGTTTCACCAACAGGAGACGCATTTCCTAAGTTAAGTTTCACCAAGAGGAGACGCACTTCCTAAGAATAGTTTCACCAATAGGAGACGCACTTCCTAAGTTTATTTCACCCAATAGGAGACACACTTCCTAAGTATAGTTGTACCCATAGGAGACGCACTTCCTAAGTTTAGTCTTACCAATAGGAGACGCACTTCCTAAATTATTTTCATTCGTAGGAGACGCACTTCCTAGTTCAAAATCGTTAAAATTTCGCCCATAGGAGACGCACTTCCTAAGTTTATTTTACCCCTAGGAGACGCACTTCCTAAGTTTAATTTCATGCATAGGAAACACACTTCCTGAATTGAGATTTTATTCATAGGAGACGCACTTCCTAGTTCGAAATCATTAGAATTCCACCCATAGGAGATGCACTTCCTAGTTTGGGTCGTTCAGGTTATATTTATGCTTTAGGAGACGCACTTCCTAGTCTGGTTCATTTAAGATTTCATTCGTAGGAGACACATTTCCTAGTTTGAGTCATTGAGATTTTACCCATAGGCACACTTCCTAGGATTGATAGTTCATTTATAGGAGACGCACTTCCTAGTTTGGCTTTTTCAGGTTATATTTTATTTCAGGAGACGCACTTCCGGAATTGAGATTTCACCCTTAGGAGATGCACTTCCTAGTTTGATCCATTTTAAGTTCGACCATAGGAGACGAACTTCCTAGTCTAGTTTATTGAAGTTTTACCTGTAGGAGACGCACCTCCCAATCAAGGTCTTTCAAGTTTTTTAGGAGACGCACTTCCTAAATTGAGATTTTATTCATAGGAGACACACTTCCTAGTTTTAGTCACCAAAGTTTTCACCCCTAGGAGACGCACTTCCTAGTTTAGTTCATTCCGATTCAACCATAGGAGACGCACCTCCTAGTTTGAGTCATTGAGGTTTTAGTTTAGCAGACACATTTGCTAGCAAGAGTTTTTGGTTTTACTCGTAGGAGATGCACATCCTAGTCTAGTCTTTAGTTTACTCTCATCATTGCATCAGTAGTATAAGTGTGTTACAGTTTTGCTAACGACTCACAAATCTTCCCAGTGCAAACTGGGTTAGGAAATTTTCGTTTGTTTTGTTTGTTTTGGTTGTCAGGAGCCTGCCTGTAGAGCGGAGGTTGTTGTATGTCGAAGATTGAAGAAGTCAGGAGTCCGCCTGTAGAACAGAGGATAAAGCAGTAACCCACTGGAAGGCAGAAGGCTACAACAGAAATCTCCAGCATTCAATCCAAGTTGTAAACGGTAGAAGCTCACCTCAAGAATGCGAGTCAACAATCTAAGATGATCAACAGAAGCTAGTCACGAAAAAAAAAGAAAAAAAGAAAAGGAATCCAAAGTATGGAAGTGGAGAACATATGTGGTCTGCTCAAGAACTAGCGCCTACAACTATCAAGTATTAAGGTTCAAATCCAAAGTCTGTATGAAGCACCATTCAAGACTCAAGATCAAGTTTCAGAAGACTTATAGATAAGAATCCTTGTAACTAGTGGCTGATATGCTTAGTTAGTCTTTTTCAGTTTTCATTTTTGATGTAATGACAGGACCGCGGACCGGAACCTCAACGGATTGGCACCTCGATCGGCTCTTCACCTCGGTACACTCTACCATCTCTCTCAGCTTCGAACTACACGTGGCCTGATTCCTTTATAACCAAGGATATGTAGGCAGCTCAGATACCAGGGCTCGGTCACATTCCCTTCCTTTCCTTAGTGTAGTCCCTCCAAATAATGGTCGGGTCAAAAACATGTCTAGTCGTTCTTTGTCGGAAAACTCTTCGTGTTTCCAGTCAAAGAGGGGCAGCTGTAGACGCGTGATTTTTGACCCTCCCCGGGAATTTCCACATTTTTAGCGTAAATATTTAATTTAGGTCTAATATAACTATTTTGACTATTTTTACTTTATTTCGTCGCAAAAGAAAAAAATTACAAAAAATATATATATAAATTTTAGTTTATGTATTCCTCATAAACTTGAAAAAATACAAAAATTGTACTTTATTTTTGTACTTTATATAATTTCGAAAATTACCAAAAAAAAATAAAGTTCTATTAATGTTTTGTAGTCATTTTAATTTTGAAAAAAATACAAAAATATTACTTTATATTTTATCTTTATATAAAAACGAAAATTACAAAAAAATAGTTTTATTAATATTTTGTAGCTATTTTAATCTTGAAAAAATATTTAAAAAGATATAGTTTTGTCTTAAATATTAGTCTTATTTTGGTAGTTATTTTGCTTACATAGGATTAGTTGAGCAACGTCGTGTTCTTATTCTCGGGTTCGGGCAAAAGAATAATATTCGGGTTCAAACTACCCGTTTTTAGGCCTAATTTTTGGACCTAGCCCATAATAATCCGAGTACACCACACATGGGGGACACGCGCGGGGAACACGGACGGAACACCGTACACGGGGAACCCCACCGCGCATGGGGGACACAAATCTTGGACCCCTACACACGTGGGGTCCATTTTTCTTAGCAAGAGCTACAAATGCACGGGGAAAACACAGGAGGAGGGGGATTGGATTTTGAAAAGGCTGAGCACTGTTCATCTTCTTCCAAAAGAAGAAGGAACAAGAGAAAACCCTAACGACCCTACTGTCCAAACGCCATAACCATCGTCGACCACCTGCGTCCGACTCCCTCTCCGTCTCACGACCACCATCAACAAAGCCCGCCACCAGCTCCCTCCGTGAAATCACCATTGCTGCCCGCTACGAGCTCCAGCTCCACCCAAACCAACCTGCTGCTGCGTCGCCCAACTCCCCCATCGGCTGCCTCACTAGCTGAACCCGCAAACGACCCCCCACGCCTCAGCTGCTATCAAACAGCAGCTGCTGCTGCTTCCTCGTCGGAACCACTACAGCATCGACGACCCACAAACACTGCTCCATCTTTTCTTTCCAAATAGCCCGCCACCAGCACCCTCCATAGCTGCTACTTCCTCAAGCCAAACGACCACCGGAGCCCCGTCGAGCAGCAGCTGTTGCTGCTGCGTCGTCACTGTCCCTCGACCCCACTCCCTTGCGTCCAAACGCCACCGCCAAACAGTAACTTCCGTTCAGCCCCCTCGCGTTCAAAGGACCTCTCGAAAAAACCAATAGCATCCACGATTCATCCTCAGCCCGTTCGCGTTCGAATTTCTGGCGCGAGCTGTTCCGTTTGAGTTTTGATGACTATTTCCATGGGTTCCCGTTCGAGGTTATCCATTGAGGCCGAGGTTGAGGGTTGGTCCATGGCTCCATCCGTTTCTGTTTTGTTCAGGTTAGTAAACCTCAAGTGTTAGATAAGGAAATGTTACGTTAAATGTTCGAAAATGTAATATAGAAATTGGTATGATAATTTTCTGCTTATGTCTTCACCGTATGCATTTTTGTCCATTTTTGCATTATGTATTGTTGTTTATTTGATGTCATTTGATTAAGTTGTATTACGTGTTCTATGATACAGTTTGACGTTAATTGGTTCGTCCCTTCTTTTACTTAGTGCATTTAGACAAAATTAATATTAGTACATGCTGTTACTACTCCCGAAACACTCATTCGCTAAACTCCTTTTATTAAATTTCTAACAAGTTATGAGATTTTAGTTGTAAAGGGGCTGTAAGGTTTAGTATTGTTAAAGGCATAAAAATGGCATCCTTTTAAAGTAAAAAATAAAAAAAACGAGACAAGCTTCGCCAAATAAAAAATGTACAGATTGCGGAGGCCTCACAAAAATATATGTGTTAAATACTTAGATTCCGGGACGGGCCGTTTAGCGAATTTCACGGCCCTACCCAAAATAACAATACGCTAGTTGCTTTAGGCGCGCCTTTAATAATTTATTCTCCTTAACTCGGGTGCACATTTATGTGACCCAAATCCAAATCTCAACGGAATCGAAATGTGTCTCTAATCACGGGTATATTGATTGTGGCGTGGTCTGAGATGCATTTCCATGACGTTGCAAATTCCTTTTAAAAATAATGAATGAGACGAGCCTCGACAAACAAAAAATGCACAAGCTGCGGGGCCCTCTAAATGTATATATTAAAATACTTAGAATTCGGGACATGCTGTTTAGCGAATTTCACGGCCTTTCCCAAAATAACAATACGCTAGTTGCTTTAGGCGCGTATTTAATAATGTTATCTTCCTAAACTCGGGTGCACATTTATATGACCCAAATCCCAATCTCAACATAGTTGAAACGTAGCTCTAACCACGGGTACAGTGATTGTAACGTGGTTCGAGGTGTGTTTTCCACGATGTTGCAATTCTTGATAAAAATAACAGTAAATGATAAAAGCGGTTAAAAGATAAAATTTGCACATAAGTTCATATTTGTATAAAATCAGATAATCAAGCCGAATATAACAGTTGAGCGACCGTGCTAGAACCACGGAACTCGGGAATGCCTAACACCTTCTCCCGGGTTAACAGAATTCCTTATCCGGATTTCTGGTACGCAGACTGTAATATGGAGTCATTCTTTTCCTCGATTCGGGATTAAAATTGGTGACTTGGGACACCCTAAAACCTCCCAAGTGGCGACTCTGAAATAATTAAACAAATCCCGTTTTGATTGTCCTTTATTTGGAAAAAACTCCCTACGCCCCTCGCGGGGGCGGAAAAAGGAGGTGTGACAGACAGCATTCCAATGTGAGGGTAAAACTTTGCCGTCCATTGTCTCCAACTGGTATGCTCCTTTTCCCGTAATGTTACGGACTTTGTACGGTCCTTCCCATGTTGGACTTAGCTTTCCTGAGTTAGCAGCCTTTGCAGATTGGAACACCTTTTTAAGCACGAAGTCCCCAATTTTGAAAAATCTAAGGCGTGCTTTCCTATTGTAATATTGTTCAATTACTTGCTTTTGTACTGCCATCCTTATCAATGCAGCTTCTCTTCTTCCTTCAAGTAAATCAAGGTTGACCCGCATCTCTTCATCATTAGATTCCTCCATTGCTTGATCGTACCGTGTGCTTGGCTCACCTATTTCAACTGGAATTAAGGCTTCCGCACCATAAACCATTGAAAATGGTGTTTCTCCAGTGCCTGTTTTGGTCGTTGTACGATAAGCCCATAATACTCCAGGTAACACCTCAGGCCAATTACCTTTTGAACCCTGTAACCTCTTCTTCAAGTTGTTGATAATAACTTTGTTAATAGATTCCGCTTGTCCATTACCTACTGGATGGTATGGCGTAGACGTTATCCTTTTGATCTGCCAACTTTGAAGAAATTTTGTGATTTGAGCTCCAATGAATTGTGGTCCATTGTCACACACGATCTCCTTTGGTGCTCCAAAGCGGCATATTATATTTCGCCATATGAAGTCTTTAACTTCCTTCTCTCGTACCTGTTTAAATGCCCCTGCTTCTACCCATTTAGTGAAATAATCTGTAAGTACAAGTAGAAACTTTACCTGACCTTTTGCTTGTGGAAGTGGACCTACGATATCCATTCCCTATTTCATAAAGGGCCACGGGGCTATAACAGGATGTAGTAACTCAGCTGGTCTGTGCATATTGTTGCCGTACCTTTGACATTTATCACATTTGGACACGAAACTGGTTGCTTCTTCTTCCATCTTAGGCCAATAATATCCTGTGCGAATTAATGTTCTTACCAATGACCGTCCCCCTGCGTGATTCCCACAATGTCCTCGTGCACTTCTCTCATCACATATTCTGTTTGAGAGGGTCCGAGACACCTTGCTAGTGGTCCATCGAACATCTTTCGATAAAGATTTCCTTGATATAAACAATATCGAGCAGTTTTTTTGCGAAGCGCGTGAGCCTTTCCTTTGTCATTAGGCACGGTACCATGCTGTAAAAAGGCAACAATTTTGTTTCTCCAATCCCATGTTAAATGATTAAAATTTACCTCGTTTTTATCAGATTCGAGAATGGAATGAAATAAATGTATGACTGAAGCATTTGTATCATTTGCTACGTCTGCTGCAGATGCGAGATTTGCTAAAGCATCTGCCTCTACATTCTCATCTCTTGGGATCTGCACTACTTTCCAAGTTTGGAATTGCTTTATTAACTCCCGTACCTTTGCGAGGTATTCTTGCATTCGTGTCTCTCTGGCTGTATAAGTCCCCAGCATTTGATTGACCACGAGTTGAGAATCACTCTTGATTATAATCTGTGTTATGCCGAGTTCTCGTGCCAATTCTAAACCTGCAATTACAGCCTCATACTCTGCTTCATTGTTAGTTATAGAATGACATTTTATAGCCTGTCTAATAGTCTCACCCGCAGGTGGTACGAGGACTATCCCTAGGCCTGCCCCTTTTACATTAGATGAACCATCAGTGAATAAAACCCAAGTCCCCGGGTTTGCACCATTAAAAACTAGTAATTCTTTTTCTGCTTCTAAATGCATCCCCTGGCTAAAATCAGTCACGAAATCAGCTAGTACTTGAGATTTTATAGCGGTCCTGGGTTGATAAACAACTTCATATTCACTTAGTTCTATAGCCCATTTTGCTAATCTTCCTGAAAGTTCGTGTTTATGCAAAATATTTCGAAGCGGAAAAGCAGTAACTACATTAATGGGATGACATTGAAAATAAGGTCTTAATTTTCTAGATGCCATGATCAAAGCTAATGCTAATTTTTCTAGCTGTGGGTATCGTGTCTCAGCTTCCAATAAGGACTTACTTACATAATAAATAGGAGATTGTTTACCTTGTTCCTCACGGACTAAAACAGCACTCACCGCGACTTCAGATATGGCCAAATAGATGAGAAATATGATCATGAGATCGCTGGGTTTTGACGAGCATATCGTCTATATATACCTCCATTGTTTTCCCTAAATGTTCTTGGAACATTTTGGTGACCAACCTTTGATAGGTTGCCCCAGCATTTTTGAGACCAAAGGGCATTACTTTATAACAGTAAGTCCCCCTGTCTGTGATGAAAGAAGTTTTTTCTTCATCACCAGGATCCATTTTAATTTGATTATATCCCGAGTATGCATCTAAAAAACTTAAAAGTTCATGACCTGCGGTTGCATCAATTAGTTGGTCTATATGCGGTAAGGGAAAGGAATCTTTTGGACAGGCTTTATTTAAATCGGTATAATCCACACAAACACGCCACTTACCATTTTTCTTGGGTACGACCACCGTGTTAGCTAACCAATTAGGATACTTTACCTCACGGATCGATCCGATTTTTAATAATTTTTGGACCTCATCCTGAATCACCTGGTTCTTGAAAGCACCTTGCTTTCTTTTCTTTTGCTTTATTGGTGTGAAAGAAGGGTCCTCATTGAGTTTGTGAGTCATCACATCCGGTGGTATCCCTGTCATATCAGCGTGGGACCAAGCAAAGCAGTCTAAGTTAGCTTTTAAAAATTCGATTATCATACCTCGCATGTTTAAGCTTAAATTGGCCCCGACATAAACCTTCCGTTCAGGCCATTGCTCAAATAATATCACTGCCTCGAGCTCTTCAATTGTCGTTTTGATGCTTTCATTTTCTTCAGGTTCCTGAATTGTGTCAGGCCTTGAGTCCAAATCTGTCTTTTCTTGTTCAGCTGAAGTTTGATCTTTTTTACCTTCAACTGTTTCCTGTAATTGCTATTTTTCTTTATTTACGGTGCTTGTACTTGTTACAGCATTGACACTTCTAGCCATCTGCTGATCCCCACGAATTTGGAAAATTCCCCATGGTGATGGGAATTTAATAACTTGATGTAAAGTTGATGGACAGCATCCATATCGTGTATCCATAGTCTCCCCATGATCATATTGTAGGCCATTTCCATATCAACTACCTGAAATTTAGTTTCTTTAACAACACCCGTAGCAAAAGTTGTTAGAATTACCTCTTCTTTTGTTACTACACTTGAATTGTCGAAGCCTGACAAGGTGTGCACTTTGGGTATCATTTTGTCTTCAGCTTGCATTTCACGTAATACCCTTAGTAATATAATATTTACAGAACTCCCTGGATCAATCAAAACTCGTTTTACATTAGTATCATGTACAAGTAAAGATATTACTAGTGCGTCATTATGTGGAGTTGTCACTCATTCGGTATCTGCGTCATCGAACAAAATACTTTCATTTTCTAGGACCTGCCGCACCCGTTTCCCGTGTGTAATTGTTACCTTAGAAACCTTGTTGGAGGCTGTGTAGGTTATGCCGTGAATATCTTCTCCCCCGCTTATGACATTCACTGTCCTCTTGGGTGAAGGAGGTTGTGGTGGCTCTTGCCTGTTTTTCATATAAGCTTGTTTGCCTTTCTCGCTAAATAACTCAGTGAGGTACCCTTGCTTTAATAGATGATCCATTTCACTCTGCAAGAATCTACATTCTGAAGTTTTGTGCCCGTGATCATTGTGGAATTCGCACCAATGATCTAGATTGCGTCTATTTGGATTTGACCGCATCTTTTTTGGCCACCGTACCTTATCTCCCATGCTTCTTAAAACAACTACGAGCTCGGAGGTAGAGACATTAAAATTATATCCGCCGAATCGTGCCTTTAAACTTCTGTCATCATCTCGTGATTCTTGTCTGTTCCGATCATTCCTGAACTTTGAAGAAGAACCAGAGTCCCTGTTCCTCGATTTTTGATCATATTGCTGGCTATCTTGTTTCGACCGTGGGTCTTTTCCTGCAGGTCCCATATATGGATCGTACCTGTTTTTACCTGATCTTTTTTCGGTTTCTGATCTTCGGGGACCACCCCTTTCTTCATGATGAAACTTAGGTACGGTATCTTCTTCAATTCGCAAGCTTCGTACTATACCTGTTGTAAACATCATTCCACGTGGTTGCAGGAAATTCTCGAAGGCTTTCTTTGAGTCGTCTCGTGGCTTCAGAACTTTTGTCATTTAAATTACTTGCAAAGGCTATTGCAGCCCAATTGTCAGGCACACGAGGTAGAGTCATTCTTTCCACGCTGGAATCTATCAACAAAATTTCTAAGCAACTCCGAATCCCCTTGTTTGATTTTGAAAATATCTTCCATTCTTTTCTCAACCTTTTGTGCTCCCGAATGTGCTTTAATAAAAGAATCTGCAAGCTCAGCAAAAGAATTAATAGAATTTTCAGATAAAAGAGAATACCAGGTTAATGCACCCTTGGTGAGTGTTTCTCCAAATTTCTTGACCAGTACTGATTCAATTTCTTGTTTGGTCAAGTCGTTGCCTTTCACGCCTGTTGTAAATGCAGTCACGTGGTCACGTGGGTCTGTAGTACCATCATATTTCGGGATGTCAGGCATTTTGAACTTTTTCGGAATTGGAAGGGGAGCAGCACTTGGCTTCCATGGTTGTTGTGAGTATTTGTCCATGTCTACTCCTTTTATTACAGGCGGAACTCCAGGGATTTGTTCAATACGCTCAATTTGTTCCTTAATCTATTTCTGCAAGGTTAGTACTAAATTTTGCAAATATGAATTATTTGAATTACCTGGTCCCCCTTCCTGTGGTTCACTGGGGGTTGCTCCGTTTCCAGAATTATCAAGACCAGAACGGGGATTCTCCAATGTATTATTATTAGGAGTTGGTGTGGGTGGTGCAGCAGGCAATCGACTAACAAGTGCCTGAAGAGCTTTGCCGACCTGTGCATCAATTAGCTTTTGTAAAGCTTCAGTTGTAACTCCTTCAAAGTGTTCAGATTGTTCTTGTTGATCAGCACGGGATTCAGTAACAGGAGTGCCTTCACGAGATTGACGTGGTGAATCTGGAGGGGAGGGAACCACGTCATCTTGATTTTGATGTATTTGATTCTCATGGTTTCCCAATGTGTTATTACTATTATTGTCGGTGTTGTTGTTTGACATGGTGACGACAATGGACAAGATATAGCTTAAAAGAAAAGATTATCAGATTCCCGGTAACGGAACCAATTTGTATAACCAAAAATCTGAGTCTTTGGTCAAAGCTAAAAAGAAATTTGGGTTACTGATAATCAGGAGACGAAAATAAAATACTTTTGAGAATGATGGTAAAGCAGCAAATAGTTTTGTATTTCAATAAGTTCCCAATAGTATTCCGTGTCCTTACAAATGATGATACTTCTTCCTTTTATAGGTAATTCTAGGTAAAGGAATGAAGCCTCAGCTTTAATGATATAATTATGAGTAATAAATGATATTAAATAAGCCGTTATACAATCATTCCTATTAAATACCAATTTTCTAACGTATCAGGTATTTAATAATGAATTTGGACTCCTTTCTGTCATCAGATCTTTGTCTTTAATGCCTTCTAATCCGTTGGCTTTAAATGACTTGAATTGGTACGAGACTCGTATCTGCACTTCGTCTCGTGCCTATTTAAATTTCTCTTCCCGTGGCTGTCTCCATCCGTGCCTCTTAGTCAATTATTGCGCTTTGACCATTTAACCAAACCACGTGTCATGCCACGTCATCTTTAATATAAACTCAGTTTTTTCCCAATAGACTAACCATGAAGTGATTCTATAAACCAAGTATTGAATCTGTTTCTTCTATAAGTTCCCCTTTACATCAAAATTAAAAGGACAAAGTACACTAGAACTTGATATTTTGGATAGAGTTGAACTTAATCTTCAAAGCATCTAGCATTTCTTTCACATCAAACAGTCCACCAGAATGCATGCAGGAGCAGTGTACCACCACTTAGTTCTTCATTTTTCCTTGCCAACATCTCAAACGGGCAATGATTGTCCCAGGAATGGCCCATTTGGTGCCAGCAAACTTTAGAAACAACTGGCACATTTATGCGACAGAGCAGAGCAAAAACAAGTAGTCGGGGGCCTCTGTAATCCACAAAGGTAAATCTACTGCATTACCTCATTCCTCTCTTCTGAAGATTATCATGAGTTAGGCAAGCCTCTTTGGCTACTATCTCTGAGAATGCACGGAAGAATTATATTATTGATTAATATTGACAATGATACAATGAACCCTATATATATATATAAGTCTTAGAGTACGCGTTTTGCGCGCGTTTCCTATATCAATAAATATACCGTCTTAAAAAACTAAAATAAATAGCAAACAAAGTGTTTGAGATACAAAAAAAAAAGTGAAAACCTAAAAATTGATAGAATATTAGTTACGCTTTAGCTAGTTCAATAAAAGAAGTTATTATGCATCATAGAAGTCTTTAAAATTATGTGTATCTTATAAAAAATGTTATTATTTTTGTATCTAATATCGGGGGGGGGGGGGGGATGGTAACACAAAAATACTTACCACAATTCATCAAAGATTTTGGCAAATAACACAAATATATAAATATAAGCTCTTGGTCTTTTTGAGATTTGGGAATGATAGATTTGCCCAATAACTCTTAAGAAAAAAAGGTAGATATGACTAAAATTTAAGAATGATTAATTTTAAATTAATATTTTACAACAAACAATTAAATGCATTAAAAATATACAGGGATTTCAATTTGTAGGAATATTTTTTTTGGGTAACTAACAATTTTATTAATCACCAGTAAAGCTTTACATATCCATAGCATGCTTATGCCTCGGCAACTATAATCTTACAAGTTCCAAAAACCTACATAACTATTTCTATGAAAACATGAAATGTTGTACCAAACTACTAATCCCAGTGGTGGCTCTCACGTTACAAATGTAGGCTACTTCTCGTGCAATACTATCGGCTCCTCTGCTTCTCTTTTCAAATAGCCTCAGGTTCCTTTCAATCCAAATGACATGAGTTATCTCAGCATATGCCATCCTGTAGAGTTGAGCTCTCTGTGTCCTGCCCTTAGCCCATTTTGTCACCCATTGCATATGTTGGTCCCAGTTATCTTTCACAACATCCTGTCTTTGCATCCAATGAAGGATTCTCTACCATACTTCCTTTGTAAAGCGACAGTTCACAAACAAATGTTCCATGGTCTCATCGTGATTTTGATTTTGTAAGAATGTTTTAAAAAATTTAACAATTATTATTGGCAACTCATATAGAATATAATTTAGCTTTTACGTTTTCATCTTTATTGTTTCAAATTTGTATTTTACCGATTTGACTCTTAATATTACAAAATAACTGATTTTACTTAATTTTTTTATTTTTCACTGTTAATGCACTTCTTATGGAACAAATATATGTATCCTAGGAGTTTTTTCCATTTGAAAAATACTTTTACTTATACGATATTTTTTTGGGAAAATTGAATTGCATTCTTTTGCTACTTAGCTAATTTAATTATTTAATTATTTATTTTAAGATTAAAGAAAGTGATTCTATTTATAACACAAACTTCTATTGTGGTTGAAAATTACGCTTACCTCTCTTATTTTTATTTTTTATAATGAAACAAAATTCACATGACAATATATAATAACATCTATGTAATGTTTCAAATTGCCCTTCAACGGCATTATATATTAAATACTAAATTTAGTAACACAAAAGTCTTTACAAGAGTACAAAATAAAAGTATGTGCATTTCCAAAAATGATAAAAACATGGATTACAGCTCTTTCATCTCACGCTTGAATTTTAACCTATTACATGGTTCATGTTGCATATTTATTTACCTAAACTGAATATTGATCTTTAGAAATGAGATAAAATTAATCTTTATATTCGGTTATTCCTATAAATTTATTTATTAATATTATAAAATTATTAAGGCAGAATACATAAAATGACACCTGAACTTGTACTCCAAATCCCTGTTACACACCTGTTGACCACGAAAATATTTTCAAACACTCAATCTTTCAAAAGTGTATCAATTACACACCACTTTCATGCTTTACCAGCTTCACAAAATGTGTGTGTATCACGCACCAATATGCTCCTGACATGTGTCATTAATTTTAAAAAAATAAAAATACACTTAAAATTACATATATACCCCCTTCATCTTTCCCACCATGTCTTCCACTATCATTGTTCGTGAGAAAAATTTCCAGCAAGACCCAAAAAAACAATAATTTAGAATCAAAGGACAAAAAAAAGAACTTTAAAACCCTTTGTAATTACTATTCCTTTCTGGATCGAGTCACAAACGGGAAGAAATTATCAAGTAGCGTTTTAATTGGATTTTCAACATTCTGCCACAAATTGGAAGAGATTGCCAAGTAACCTTAACTAGTCAATCAAAATTGAGTTACAAGTTCAGTTCAAAAATCCAAAATTGACAAGATCCAGTTGAATTTTCAAGCTTTTTCAATAGCTCAACAATGGTGTTTTCTGAATTTTTCACCCAGCTTTCGCAAAACCTGTGATAAACTTTAAAATCTAGCACAATTAAATAATTTTAAAAAACCCAGTTGGGTATGGCTGCTGCATTACTTCGACGATGGAAGACGAGATGGGCGAGGGGGTTAGCTATAGGACGGGCTCTCGCGAGTTGTGTGTATGTGATTGAGGATGTTTTTGGGTAAGAGACCCATGTCCTTTTTGTATATATTTCATAGCTGAATTGATGCAATTAGATAGAGTTAGACAATTTGGGGGGGGGGGGGGGTATGGTTTGGGACAGGGAAGAAGACGAGAGTGAGAGGGGTTTTTTTTCCTTCTTAAATTGGTGTAAAATGGAAATAGTAAAAAGAGAAAAAAATAAATTTTTTTGTAAAGCTTCTACATTATATTTTTTGCATTCACGAGCCTATGGTATGTGAAGAACACGTGGGTGCCACGTAGTTAAAATGGTGTGTAATAGACACACTTTTAAAAGATTTAGTGTATAAAATTATTTTCATAATGAACATGTGTGTAACAGGGTTTTGACTACAAGGTCAGGTGGCATTTTATGTATTTTGCCAATTATTAATGTATGATGAAAATTTATACTCCTAATTTTACTGTGGTAATGTATATTAAAAATCTAAATACCTAAACCGTGTCATGTTATAAAAGACATTAGAAGGAAAATAGGCCAAAATAGTTAAAAAGAAACGAAAGCAAATATTTCAAACTCAATTTTAAAATTGGCTCCTTCGTTTTACGTATAACATGTAAAAAAATTACTTAGACAAACTTGGCCAAAAAATAAATTAGATAATATATCATTTAAGTATTCTAGAGAAAATTCAATTAACGAAAAAAATTATAACTATTGTTCTTTAACTTTTATTAATAATTTGATGTTGCTTTTAATTTTGCCAAATATAATGAGTATTTTATTTTATGTTATATATATAGCTTACGTGTGCCTTCTTTTAGTAGCTTCAAAAGTAGGGGTAATCTGAGTATTTGACGGAAAAAAGGTAGTATAGGTACGTTTTTTTAATCTCTAAGTTTTGAATGATAAAAAAATATTATAGTTTACTACAACTTCAATATTGATGGGCTTTAAATTAAAAATATTTATATTAAATAAAAATTTAATTGCTTTTAGAATCCTGAATATTAGGATTCTCTACATAATTCAAATATAGAAAAATTTAATAATCAGGACTATAGTTGATTTTAATGTCCCATCTATTAGGAAAATAATTAAATGACTATTCTTACATATTAGGAAAATATTTAAATTACTATTTTGTCCAATATGAACTCTATTTTTAAAGGACAAAAAAGGCGAACGACATTTCGCTAAGGGCCTTCGTGCTTTTAATATAGTATATATATATATATATATATAATACATGTCCTACTCCTAATACATATATGATTAGGGTTATTTACTACTATTTAACTATCAAACTAACACTCTCCTCAAGTTGGTGCATATAAATCATATGTACCGAGCTTGTTACATATATAACTAATACGAGGACCAGTGAGGGACTTGGTGAAAATATCAGTAAGCTGATCATTCGACTTCACAAATTTTGTTGCAATATCTCCTGAGAGTATCTTTTCTCTAACAAAACGACAGTCAATCTCGATGTGTTTAGCTCTCTCATGGAACACTGGATTTGACGCAATATGAAGAGCAGCTTGATTATCACACATAAGTCCCATCTGACTAATCTCACCAAATTTCAACTTCTTGAGCAACTGTTTGATCCAAATTAGCTCACATGTCGCCACAACCATTGCTCGATATTCTGCTTCTACACTAGACCGAGCAACCACATTTTGTTTCTTGCTCTTCCAAGACGCCAAATTTCCTCCTTACTAAGACACAATATCTAGATGTAAAACGTCTATCAGAAGGTGATCCTGCCCAATCAACATCTGAGTATCCAACGATCTGCTCATGGCCTCGATCCTCAAACAATAAGCCTTTGTCTGGAGCTGATTTTATATACCGAATTATGCGGACAACTGCATCCCAATGACTATCACATGGAGAATCCATAAACTGACTCACAACACTCACAGGAAAGGAAATGTCAGGTCTAGTCACTGTGAGACTATTTAATTTACCAACCAACCGCCTATATCTTGCAGGATCGCTAAGATGCTCCCCTATCCTGTCAGAAGTTTAGAATTCGGATCCATCGGAGTGTCAACAGGTCTACAACCTGTCATTCCTGTCTCCTCAAGAATGTCTAAGGTATAATTCCGTTGTGAGATCACAATACCTGAGCTAGACTGAGCGACCTCAATACCTAGAAAATACTTTAATCTGCCCAGATCCTTATTCTGAAAGTGCTGAAAGAGATGTTGCTTCAACTTACTAATACCATCCTGATCATTGCCGGTAATAACAATATCGTCAACATAAACAACCAGATAAATATAGAGATTTGAAGCAGAATGTCGATAAAATACAGAGTGATCAGCTTCACTACGAGTCATGCCAAACTCCTAAATAACTGTGCTGAACTTACCAAACCAGGCTTGAGGAGACTGCTTTAGACCATAGAAGGACCAGCGCAACCGACATACAAGGTCACTAGACTCCCCCTGAGCAACAAAACCAAGTGATTTCTCCATATAAACCTCATCCTCAAGGTCACCGTGAAGAAAAGCATTCTTAATGTCAACTGATAGAGAGGCCAATGGCGAACATGAGCCATAGATAGAAAAAGGCAGACTGATGCAATTTTAGCCACGGGAGAGAAAATATAACTGTAATCGAGTCCAAATATCTGAGTATATCCTTTGGCAATCAACCTGGCCATCTGGACCAACTTTGACTGCATACACCCAACGACAACCAACCGTCGATTTACCCGAAGGAAGAGGAACAAGCTCCCAAGTACCACTCATATGTAAAGCAGACATCTCATCAATCATAGCATGTCTCCATCCGGGATGAAATAGTGCTTCATCTGTAGACTTAGAGATGGAAATAGAGGATAAAGATGACATAAATGCACAATGGGATGATGACAAACGATGGTAGCTTAAACTGACATAATAAGGATTAGGATTAAATGTGGACCGTGTACCTTTTCGTAGTGCAATTGGTTGATTAAGGGGAGACAAGTCCGCAGTATTAGCAGGGTCAGGTGAAGGACGTGAATCAGATGAGTCTAATGTTGGGCGCGGACGACGATGATAAGTCAGGAGTAGTGGAGCTGTAGAAGGTTGAACTGGACTAGGTAGTGGCACTGGAGCTATAGTTGGTGGAACTAGACTCGGTGGTGGCACTGGAACTATAGGTAGTGGAGCTGCAACTGGAACTGTAGGTGGTGGAGCTGCAACTGGAACTGTAGGTGGTGAAGCTATGGAGGAAGATGAATAGGAGATAGAGACTAAATTTCCAAAAGAAGGAACTGGTAGCACCTCAGAAATATCTAAGTGATTAACTGGACCTGTGAAGTATGATTGAGTTTCAAAGAAGGTAACATCAGCAGACATAAGAAATCGCTAAAGGTCAGGAGAATAACATCGATATTCCTTTTGCGTTCTCGAGTAACCCAGAAATATGCACTCAAGAGCACGGGGAACTAACTTATCTTTTCCTGGAGTAAGGTCATGAACAAAGCACGTACTCCCAAAGACACGGGGTGGAAGAGAGAACAAAGGTAAGTGGTGAAACAGGACAGAAAATGGAACTTTATTTTGGATAGCTGAAGATGACATACGATTAATAAGATAACAAAATGTAAGAACTGATCCCCCAAAAACGCAGCAGAACATGAGATTGTATGAGTAGGGTACGAGCAATTTCAATAAGATGTCTATTCTTTCTTTCAGCTACCCCATTTTGTTGAGATGTGTATGGACAAGATGTTTGATGAATAATCCCATGGGAGTTCATAAAATGCTGAAATGGGGAAGACAAATACTCTAGTAGTATTATCACTACGAAATGTGCGGATAGAAACCCCAAATTGATTTTGAATTTCAACGTGGAAAGTCTGGAAAATAGAAAACAACTCAGATCGATTTTTCATCAAAAATATCCAAATGCTTCTGGAATAATCATCAATGAAACTGACAAAGTAGCGAAATCCCAAGGTAGAACTAACCCGACTAGGACCTCAAACATCTGAATGGACTAAAGTAAAAGGTGACTCTGCTCGATTATCAAGACACCGGGGGAAATGGGAGCGGGTATACTTACCGAGCTGATATGACTCACACTCTAGAGTGGACAAGTGAGATAAGCCAAATACTATTTTTTGAAGTTTTGACAAACTGAGATGCCCTAACCGTTTATGTAATAAATCTGGTGAATCAGTAACATAACAAGTTATTGGAGGAAGACAAGATGCGAGTCCATGTGATTTTGCAAGGATAAGGTAATACAATCCATCTGATTCACGTCTGGTACTAATGATCCGCCCTGCGTTCCTGTATAAAAACAAGGTCATCAAGAAATAAAACAACAGATTTAAGTGATTTGGCTAAGCGACTAACGGTTATAAGATTAAAAGGACTATCAGGAACATAAAGAACTGAGTCTAAAGGTAAGGAAGGAAGTGAACTTGCTTGACCTATTGCAGTTGCCATGGCTTGAGACCCATTAGCCATTGTGACTGTTGGAAGAGATTGAGAATATGAAATACTAGTGAAAAGAAATTTGTTACCAGAAATATGATCAGATGCACCTGAATCAATGACCCAAGACTCAGAGGTTGAAGGTTGGGAGACACAAGTCACGCTACTATCTGTTTGAACAACGGAAGCTATCCCTGAAGATGTCTGTTTACATGCTTTGTACTGAAGGAACTCAACATAATCCGGAAAAGAAACCATCTGGATTGGATTCAATGCATTGGATCCAACGGATTGTGAGTTAAAAGCTTCAAATACGAATGCCATTATAATGTTGCACCGGAAAAAACAGTTTTTTTCTTCTGAAAATTACTGTTCACGCCGGAAAAATCACTATTCACAACGAAAAAAATATAAAAGTGGTCTTAAATTGATTTAAATTGGATGGGTAGACTCGGATTTGCGAGGAGAATATACTGCCCTGAAGAGGTTTCTACAAAAATTGGCCGGAAACACTTACGTGCCGGCGCGTGGGCGTTAGAGCTTTGCCGGAAAATTTCTTCCGGCAGCGCGTGGGGGTGACGGAGAATTTTTTATGGGTTGGTCGTCGAGACCGATCTACTTCGTGGTGGTGTTGGTTTTTGCACAACACTGACGAAAAGTGGCTTTTTCTTGCGGCAGACCTGTGTTTGCCGGAAAAAGATCTCCGGTTAACTCATTTTTTTCTTCCCGAAGTCGCTGGAATTTATGCACAGCGATAAATCTCTCACGATTGCTCTGATACCATGTGAGAATGCACGGGAGAGTTATATTATTAATTAATATTGACAATGATACAATAAACCTTATATATATATATATATATATATATATATATATATATATAATACATGTCCTACTCCTAATACATATGATATTAGGGTTATTTACTACTATTTAACTATCAAACTAACACTATCCAAGAAAAACATGCCATGTTTTACGGTTTGTTTTCCAGATCTGCTTCCAGGGCCAAGGCTTCAAGTGTAATTCTTTTCGTGATATCTATAGCATGACTTGACTGAAAACATCCCTTTGCTACTCTTCTTCCTGTCACCATGGATCTTTCGAGAGTGCAGATTGCCTAGGATTGAATGATTATCAAATAGATTAAAGGCACTGAGCAAAAAAATTAAGAGCAACTGTTTTTTCTTTTTCAATAAGCTCCTTTGCACCCTCAACCCCAACCACAAGAAAGAAGTCACTAGAGATATTGGAACTCAAATGTACATTTGTGAACTGAAAACCTGGGAATGTAATGTTCTAAACACGGTCTCGACAGAAGTAAAATCAATGTCAAAACCATAACTATTCCCTCCATACTGCAAATAAAGGTAACCTTTGGAAGACAAAGGTGGAGGTAAAATTTGAGATATCTCTAAAAACTCTACTGTTGTAGGAGGCATAGGTGTCTCTATCTTCTTCGAGTAATAAACATCAGCTAGAAGGAGCCAAATAAGATCAGGATCGATCGAAGCGAGTCCAGCAAGGGCATTCACAGATGCATCTCGAAGGCCTACAACACCGCTACATGCTATCCCAACAACGAGACCGCTGATCTTCTTCAGAACTGCTTCCAGTGCTGAAGCACTATGTTTATTCCGAGCCAGATCCGCAAGCATGCTGAGCACTGCGGCCTGGACTTTTAGATCAGAAATCTCAGCTACTGGATCTCCTGAAGATGCAGAATCACCTCGGTATGGAAGCTTCAAGTGAGCCTCCTCTAAATGTGGAGCCCTCTTTTGAAATGGGGAAGTACTTAAAAGGCTCCAGAAGTGTTTCCCATCTGTATGGAAACGCCGAGTAAAGAAGTCACCTCCACATATTTGCACAATATTACTAATTGTATGCGCACATCTTCGAACAGCCTGCTTATTATTGAACAGAAAAACCAATAGTCAGAAAGCTGATTTACTGACGATACTACTACCTTTGAAACAAACTTATAAGTTCAATTTTGCTCGACAAGTTCTTTTTCCTTCATGGGTGAGGGTCGGCAAGGGAAGCAAAGACCAAACAATGGTAAAACCAGGAAAAAGAAATGGTAGGGATGTTTCTCAAGTCCCTCCCAATCAGACAAAATTCTCTTTACCTTGTCCTACTAAAGATTTCATTGTCAGAATGATAACCAAGTTTCACCTCCAGATATCTTAAGGACTCTAATGGTAATCATTAAAGAATGTAAAAGTACTCATGAAACAAAGATAACAGTGAAATCATGAGTTTTTGGTCAATTACATCCCTAAATATATCTGTAATTTAACTACATCCTTAAAATATCTCAGCACACATTTTAAACATCCTTCAAGTTTATCGAAATGAGCAGGTTTCATTCTTCTGTTATTCATGGTTACAGAACTAACAGAATCCCTCAAAATCACGTGCAGCACATGTCATATACTCCAAACACCCTGCTTTACAACCCCCTTGCCCAACTCTGAAGTAAAAACAAAAAGTTATGGTACAAACAGAGTTGTTTGAAGTCTGTACTCATAACACTGGTAGAACCACTTAGACAGTGGCGGAGGCAGGATCTCCACGAAGGGGGTTCAAAAAAAAAATTGTATCTAGTGGGAATTGAACTCATGACCTTATGTAGATTTTGATCCCCCTTGACCACTAAACTACACTTTTGGATTGTGTTAAGGGGGTTCAAAACTAAATATATAGAGGTAAAAAACAGATTTTGCCTTATATATACAGTGTATTTTTTCGGCGAAGGGGGTTCGGGAACCCCCTTGCGCCCCCCTAAATCCGCCCCTGCACTTAGACATGCTTCTGGGTGATGCTTATCACTAGTTATAAGTTGTAAGACGAAGCATGATCAAGAGGAGATTTCAAGGAATTAATTTTTCAAATTGTTTTGTAGAACCATCCAATCATCCTTTTCCACTCTAGACATGTACAATTAGAACATGAAGCATAACTGCAGCATAACCAGGAAAAGATTTCCATCTTTTTTCATCCTTTTCCCCATATTCATCAAAGGAAAAAAAAAATGTTAAAACCCAATTCATCGTCTCACCATTATTGTTCACCAATAAAGATTCGCGGTTAAACCAGAAACACTAATTTTGGAAGTTCTGTCACAAGCTTCCACCAGATCCCATCCTAAAAACAATCAATTGGTACTCCAGAAGTGAAAAAGTGCAGCAGAAGTGCAAAACTAGAAATGCATAAAATGCTAAAAAAACATGCAGTTTTAGAAAACAGAAATGCTGAAACTCCAGAGACCCGAATATGGAGAAATCAAAAACTCCAAAAACAAGAAAATCTGAGATATCACAGAAACGAGAAAATTACCCGAAATACTATTTCATATATACAACTGTATTTCCTTCAGTACAAAAAGTGTGCCTTGACGATCAGGGATGGAGAAGCAGGAGATGTTTTGGGCAGATGTCATGTCACGTGTGGTTTTGTAGGGGTCCGTTAGTTTGTAACAATGGGTAACAGAAGGATGAAACTTGCTCACTTTGGAAAACATTAAGGATATTTTTATTCGCAAAGATACTTCAAGGATGTAATTTAAGTTATAAAATAAACTTTAGGGATGTTTTTGGCCCAAAATTCGTGAAATCTTAGCCACTGACCACTGGACACAGATTTGGCTATTGCTTCCAGTGTCCAATCTATTGCATGATCGCTCAAACTGGACATGCATGTTCTCGTCCCGCTCACTATGGATTCAGTTATTTCACGGTAACTGCTTATTATCAGCATCCTAGAATCCAAACCATATATTAGGAACTTCTAAATTCTATTAGTTTCCAATCGTACTTCCCCCAGCACATCTCATAATTATAGTTGCCATAAAATTGAAAATAGTCAAATATCTATTTAAATTTAAAAAGATACAGAAATGATTAGCAAGTTTCCAAAAAAATGTTAAAAAGCCACTCACCAATGGACTCTTATTTCGAATACAAGCAACCAAAAAAGGCCATACTTTATTGGCTGCAGGGAGCAGTCTGTTCTCAGTAGATTCATCAGCATCAGCATCTAAAGCATCCTTAAGACTATAGAATGAACACATTTCAGCCACATGTTCAATTGCCTCTTTGATTTCCTTCTCATGCTTGTAGGCCTCCTCCACTTTGGCAATTGTCAAAAATCCATCCTAAAGACGTTTGAAAATAAGTGAATCAAAGCAATCTTCCAGGTGCAATATTTCAGTAAGTAAATAAGTTTGTTCCTTCAAGGAATTTGCATAGATGCAGCATTTAATAAATATGAGGGTGGATAAATGATCAACCATAGCAAAAAGAGACAAAAGTGTATGATGGATCCTCAACTTAGATTTTTTCTTTTTTTGATTAGGAATCCTCAACTTACATCTTCTGTCAGAAGAATAAAACGTATCTACAAAAACAAGACTGGCCGACTAAGACAAGCTTTTACATGAGAAAAGGAAAGTGGTATATAAGAGGGACTGCGGCAGTAAGGTGATCCTATCATGAATAGGCATGAACTTATTTTTACTGAGCAGGAACAAAATGAAGTTAGGGATTTCCAAAGACCCATGCTATCCTAACTGCGTATGCATATAATTTATTTTGTATTAGGATAGAAGGTTCAGCATTTAAACACTTTAATTTCATTGTGAAATTACTTAATTGCGACAGAATAAAGCTCAAAACCATACATCAACTATATCAAGTGCTACCAGGGATGCTGCTTGTTTTGCTGAAGCAAGTAATGGAGTTGCAGCTGTTAAACATGAACCTGCAATAGATCCAACTGTTCGTCTAATCCTTCTGAAGTCACTCATTTTGAACATCATAGTCTCCCACTCCATTTGCGTATGAACATCATTGGCGAAGATCCGCATCCCTATTAATAGAAGAATACCATCAGATGGCCAATGCAATCAATCGGGTATGATACTCAATATTATATACGAGTGTTCCTTAAAATATGATTCAACACCAAAAGAAAATTTGATACTCAAGAATAAGATATCACCATACTTCATGTCAGCATCATGGAGTTGAACACAAATTTCTAATATTATTATGTTGTCAGTGCTTGCAATTGGTATTTTCATGAGTAACTCTTTAAGAGTGTCTCCCAAGGTGGAACTAGTGAAAGCATCTTTATCCCAATGATCTCAAAATTTTATTATACATGCAACTGTTTAAGCCTTCCACCAATAAGCATTATTCTAAAATATTTTTCTAGATGCAACAAACTAAAACCTTTTATTATCTCCTTTTTCAGTATACTTTTGTGACAGCAGAAAACTTTGTGTTATCTTTTCTCAAAGTTCCCCTTGTTGTCATCGAGTGCCTGATCTGCATGATTCCTGGAGCCACAAACAGAGCTGTGAAGACAATCTGGCCAGACAAGCACAACTAGACACCCAGTGCACCAGAAAGTTGACTGAGCCAGAGTGATAATTGGAATGGACAGGATAAAATCATGTTGGAGTTAATAAAAAAGACCATCTTACACTGGAAACAGAAAATTGTGAGCACCACAGCCACGAAAGCAAGCTATTGTCTTTGTGATATTGTCCTAATTATATTCATACAAACAGCACATAGCATGATTGACATTTAATATTGCATATAAAAACATCTCTACTATGTTTTTTTTACGGTTTTCTACTGGCATGCTTTCAAGCTATAAAGAAGCTTTCATATTGCCTAAGCTTTTAAGCTTAAAAAAAGAACACTATTGAAAGGTTCAAAAGTAGTTGATGCATACTGACTATGAAAATGTACTGTACTTGGTTTCTTTAAAGAGATTCGACTTAATAACTAGAAACAATAATTGTGCATAATATGCAGGATGATAAATCAAAATAGTAATGTTATTAAAGCTCGGCTGAGGTGCACTTAAACCCTAAAGTTAGATGCCGCACTAGCGGTGCACTGTGCCTCACATACATAGCACTTCAATTCAAGCATAAATGTGCTTATGGTGTGTGCCTCATCGCCCATGGCTGTATCTTGAACAGCGGGAGATAAACAATATGTAGTAATAACCATCTAAGGATAAAATGATACCATACCAACACTAGTACTACTGAACTAAGGGAGACAAAGGGAAAACACTCGACTACCTACTAATGTTCTACCCTAATTCTCAACCTCCACACCTTCCTATCAAGGGTCATGTCCTCGGATAGCTCAAAGCTGCGATATGTCCCACCTAATCACCTCTCCCTAAGACAGCTTGCGCACACCTCGAGTAATTCCATACATGCTACCTCCCACTGATTTTGCAACTATATTTTGTTTCTTAATCTTCTAAGATACCAGATTGCCTCCAACCAGAACACAGCATCCATAAGTAGATCATTTGTCAGAGAGTGAACCTGCCCAATCTGCATCTATATACCCAACAATCTGATGTCGTCAATCCTCATAAAGCAATCCTTCCTGGACCTGCCACAATAGGTCTACAATCTTTCGTCCCTATCTCCTCAAGAATATACTTCCTTTAATACATCACAATACCTGATGCGGATTGAGCAACTTCAATACCTAGGAAGTTGATACTTGGTCTCGAAATGAAGTGTTTCCTCTTATTAACACCCTCTTAATCATTACAATATGATAACTATATCATCAATGTAAACCATCATATACATGCACAGTTTTGAAGCAGAATGTAGATCGAACACAAATAATCAATTCCATAGTGGATCATGCCAAATTCCTGAACAACTTTGTTTAACTTACCAAACCATGCACAAGGTGAACTATTTCAAGACCACGAAGTGATCGATGTAATCGCCATTCCTAGCAACTGGACTCCCCTGGCAACAAAGCCTAGTGGTTACTCTATAGGCATATATACCTAACTAGTCCTATAAATTCATGTGTAGTCAAGCCCAATGTATTACATCCAGAAAGCACTTCTAAGCTGGGATTTAGAGGATGAGGTATGCATGGAGCAATTGCTAGGCTTTGTTGCCCTGAAGGACTCCAATAGTCTGGTATGCCAATTACATTGATCCCTATATGGATTGAAGTAGTCCTCTCGAGCATGCTTTGATAAGTTCCAAGAGATGATACAAGATTTTGCATGACCAGAAGTGAAGTATGATCAATGTGTTTACCACCAGGGATTGCCAGAAAAAGCCATCGGAAACATCCAACATTAACCAGAAAGTTCTAACTTGCTAGAAAAACGCAAACGTAGTTGGAGAAAATATTAATAATAGATAGGTAGGGTAGCGCTGCTCGACTCCCAATATTCTAAAGACACCAAACAGAGCTTGTTGTAAGTCAGAAATTCACTCATCAGCAATAACTGTTTCTTCAGAATGTAAGGTTAACTCGTCACTCATCACTAGAAAAAAATTGGAACCAAGATGGGTTGATTCAGAACACCACTATTGAAGTGTGTGACCATCTCATCTAAAAGCTTAAGCGGTTAGAGAGAGCACACTTTTGTTTACTTAATTATGTTTTCAACACGCCCTCTCACACGCGGCTTTATTCTTTTTGATGAGTCAAACACATGCAAATTCTTTTTCATATTAGGTGGCAGTGAGACTCGAACCCAGGACCTCTGCGTGCTCTGATACCATGTTTTCAACACGCCCTCTCACACGAGGCTTTATTCTTTTTGATGAGTCAAACACATGCAAATTCTTTTTCACATTAGGTGGCAGTGAGACTCGAACCCAGGACCTCTGCCTGCTCTGATACCATGTTGAAGTGTATGATCATCTCATCTAAAAGTTTAAGTTGTTAGAGAGAGCACACTTTTATTTACTTAATTACGTCTTCAACAACCACATTGTCCCAAATGGACTTAAAGCGGACAACTACGATGTGCCATGTGTTGTGGTACACGAGTCGAATAAATAGGTTTGAATCATTAAGATCTTATATATTAAAATCATTAAACGTCAACCTAAAGAATTCCGTGAATGTGAGTTATTATCATTACTCTATCCATTACAACAGCACCACCACCACCGCCAGCCACCACCCCCACCACCAACCACCACTGCGACCACTATCAATCATGTTCACCATCAACCTCCACTGCAAAATCACCAACTCTCCACCATGAAAAAAACTTTCACTACAATAACCAACTATCTCTACCACCAACCGCCACC
Source organism: Nicotiana sylvestris (assembly GCF_000393655.2). Classification (NCBI taxonomy): domain Eukaryota; kingdom Viridiplantae; phylum Streptophyta; class Magnoliopsida; order Solanales; family Solanaceae; genus Nicotiana; species Nicotiana sylvestris. Next base: position 51,978,582 of record NC_091062.1, on the reverse strand, counting down.
GTTGCCGCCAACCTACACCACTTGCCACAACCGTTAACCACCTCTATTTCTAGCCACCACTTCATAACCATCACTTCAGACCACCGTTGCACAACCACCACCGAATAACCATCACTTGCACAACCACCGCTACTAGCCACCTCCACCATCAATAGCCACCAACTCGCAACTACCATCGTCGTTGCCATCACCTAGACTTTTGAATGTGCCTTCATTGAAAAAACAGTTTTCACAACACCATATAAATTCAGATTTTTTTAAAATACTTTTTGATATCATATTTATTTACTCCCTCCATTTCAATTTATGTGACATAGTTTAACTCGATAGGGGGGTGTGGAGGTCGAGGATTAGGGTTGTGGGTTGACAGGTAGTCGAGAGTCTCTTCTAGTCATACTAGTAGTATTAGTACTAGTCTTGTATTCTCCTATTCCGAGTTACTTCTTGTTAGATGATGTGGCATTATTTTCGGTCTTTTACCATGTCAGCCACATCTCATTTAGTCGATCTTGATAGTCCGAATACTCTAGTGTCTTAATCTAGACACTCTCCAAGTTGATAGGATCCAAATGGAAAAAGGAAATACAATGGTAGGATTTGCCATCTTTCTTATTAAGTAATTAAAAACCAATTGATCGGGAAAGGTGTTGTTCATGGTGGTAAGCAAGGAGGGATTGAGTAAAGGGATAATGCGGCTTTTTACTAATATAGTCCCGAGTTGGTAATTAGAGTTAGAAGCTTCACAACTTCCTCCACTCTCCTCCACGGGCGAAGATAGTCTACTAGACTCCTTCTTGGCTAGTCTAGTAGACTATATTCTAGGTCATTCGGAAGGGCTCCGTATAGTTTTGGGGTGTAACGTTGTGGTTGTTCCCTCTCCTTTCAGTCGAGAAGTTTTCGCACTTCTCTTATAGCTTCGTATTCCTAGTTTCTTTGCTATCGCATGCTGTGCTATTTGTTTCTGTTCTCTTATTTCCTTGACATTGTTACTGTTTGTTTATTGTGTGCTTTTCATTGTTCTTGAATCGAGGGTCTATCGGAAACAACATCTCTTCCTTCATAGGGTAGGGGTAATATCTGTGTACACATTACCCTCCCCAGACCCCACGTGTGGGATTGCACTGGGTTTGTTGTTGTTGTTGTTTAGTTTGACTCGGCATGGAATTTAGAAAAGAAAGGAAGACTTTTGAAACTTGTGGCCTCCGTCCCAATATATATGGCGGTGTTTGACTCGACATGAAGTTTAAGACAAAAATGAAGATTTTTGAAAACTTGTGATCTAAAATTAGACATATATATTTATGTGGCAATAAATCATCTCATTAAGGGTAAAGTGAAAAGTTCAATGTTAAATTATTTCTAAATAAGCATGACATTCTTTCTAGGGCTGATTAAAAAGGAAAGAGTGCCACATAAATTGGGATGGAGTAAGTATAACATTTGTGTGATTATAAGTGGGCGTTTGGACATAAGAATTGTAAAATTTCAAAATAGGGTGAAAAAGTTTTTCAAGTGAAAATGGTATTTGAAATTTAGAGTTATGTTTGACATGAATATAATTTTAGGTTGTGTTTGAAGTTTTATGAGTGCAAATTTTGAAAAACAACTTTTTGGAGTTTTTCAAATTTTCGAAAATTTCCAAAATGCATCTTCAAGTGAAAATTGGAAATTTTATGAACAAACGCTGATTTCGAAAAAAAGTGAAACATTTTTGGAAAAAAGGAAAAAATTTCTTCCAAACGGGCCCTAAGACATTTGAAACTTGTGGCCTTTAACATGCCATAACATTTGTGTGATTATAAGACTTTTGAAACTTGTAATTTTACACATGTCATACAGTGTGTGGTTATAAAAGCTTCTCAATAAGGATAAAGCGGAAAATTTAAAGTTAAATTAATTCCAAATACAGAAATGTGTCGTTCTTTCTTAAATTAACTAATAAGGAAATAGTGTACCATAAATTGAAATTGAGGGAGTTTTAGTTTTTCTTTTTTAAATCTCAATATTTTATTTCTAGATCAAGAAAAATTATAGACATTCGAATGTTGAGGAAACATAAGCCTTAACTTCTCATTGTTCACATTTAGAGACAAGAATCTTAACAATCAGATATTTATTTGAATTTGAACATCTTACTATTAAAAAAATAAACGAGGCTTTGACATCTTTAACACTTCTTATTCCTGTTTCCAACTCGGAGCTACTAGGTCTATATCACTGAATATAATAACAGAGGAAGCATGAGAGAACTTTTGCTTGAAAAAAAGATTGACTTATGTGACAGACTTATGCAGCCAAAATTAGAGCACAAGACAAGAAAGCCTACTACTTAATAAAGCCTATGTCAAATAAAATAAAGTCCAACTCACCAAAAGGAAAAGCCTAGAATAACTACTTCATTTTTAGGTGAAATAAAACACACACACACACTCTCTCTCTCTATATATATATAGAGAAATATATTTAGGATACGTGCGATGCGCGTGTACCCTATAGCAATGAGTGTAAAATTTCAAAAATTATACAAATATTCAAACAATGTGTTTGAGTTTTAAAAATAAAATTTTAAAATATAAACTCTTGAAAATGATGAATATTGAACTTATTTAGTCAACAAAGTTGCAGATGATTTAGCTAAGCATGAAAACAACCTAGAAATTTTTGAAGGCTTAGTGGTCTGTGTATCTCTTTCTTTTGTTTTAACTTTGTTTGAAAATGATTATCATGGTACAATGAAATCTAAACATGTCAATTACAAAAAATAAGAAATTAGCGATGGTAAATTATGTAGCTAAACATTAAAAACTCATCGCTACTCCTATTTAGCAACAAATTAGTGACAGATTACCAAAAAATCCTACTAAGAATTTCTTAGATAATTCTTAATTTTTAGTCAAATGATGTAATAAACTTTCTTAATAATATTAATTTCTTTTATATCAAAAAATTAAAGTCCTTTTCCATTTAGTTAACTGGATTATGCAACAGTAATTTAGGTATTGCATAGAAAACAACGTGTTTAATACAATATTTTTGAATAATGTGTTCTTTTCTTACTATATTTTAACATGGTGAATTAATTCCAATTAACTTCTTTCCAGAATAAAATAAAAATTCGATTGTACAAGGTCACAAAATTCTTGGAAATAAGTGAAAATCACCGTTAAGATCAAGATTTAAAAATATTAGTTTATATAAAATTTAAATATTAAATTCTTAATCGATTTCGAGGTATATATATATATACTAACCAAATATAGAAAAATTAGAGATTTTATTTTGAATAACTTGTAACAATATTGCTAAATTTACTTATTATCGCCATTAATTTGTAACATGAAATAAGAATTAAAAAAATTGGTAAAAGTTGGTTAGTTTAAACAGGAGCAAAAAAGTAGAAATGTCGCGAAAGAAATTATTTTGGAGACTTTTCCGGTTTTCCAACACTACCTTACGTTTTTAGATGCTTGGTATAGTTCATTTAATGTAGGAAAAAAAGAAGAAGCAATCCTAAATATCTTAGGCTTATTAGATAGTAGTATATGATTATATATATATATATATATATATATATATATATATGACAAGATACGGGAAGCAAGGCTCAGGTGGTTCGGGCACGTTCAGCGGAGAAGCCCAGATGCTCCGGTAAGGAGCTGCGAACGGCTGGTTGCAGAGGGCCTGAGAAGAGGTAGAGGGCGGCCTAAGAAGTATTGGGGGGAGGTGATTAGGCAGGATATGGCGATGCTTCATATTTCCGAGGACATGGCACTCGATAGGAACATGTGGAGGTCGAGTATTAGGGTTGTAGGTTAAGAGGTAGTTGAGTCTTGTCTTATGCCATAACTTTGTGAGACTAGTTTGGTAGGGACATTATTTTGCTTTTGCTTTGTATCATTCTTCTTGATTTTATGTTGTTCTTATTTTTCATATATATATATATATATATTCTTCCATATTATTTCTGCGGTGTTACTAATATTGTCTTCTTTTGTCTTTTTGAGCCGAGGGTCTTTCGGAAACAGTCTCTCTACTCCTTCCGGGTAGGGGTAAGGTCTGCGTACACAATATCCTCCCCAGACCCCACTAGTGGGATTTCACTGGGTTGTTGTTGTTGTTGTTGTTGTATATATATATATATATATATATATATATTAGGCCTATTAATAATGATTTATGCAGGTGGTATCCTAATTGATCTTATGTTAGTAATATATAGTGTAAATAAGTAAAGATTCAATAGTTAAAATTTTATTTATATTTGAAAAACAATTGAATGACAATTCCGTAGACCCCGAGGGATTACTCAAAATTCACATTCCACCACTTGTAATTTGACCACAATTGAAAAAGAATTCTAGAAGTGAATTCTAATTTTTTAAATTTGGGTTAGTCAAGTTGTAAAGCCCCAGAAAATTTTGCTTAGTAATTTAAGATTTCGTGGTGCCAAGGTAGGCCAAATATTTTACCTTGCGTGCAAATGAGGATTAAGGAGATTATGGATATCAATTGGATATGTTAATAAGTGTATAAGTCATAGTAGAAGTGAATTGGGGTCTAAAGAGAGGCCTAAGTCTAAGCCAAGTTGGAAAATTTCATAAGAGACGAAAGTTGCAAATGAGTGCGCACAAGACCTCACTTTGGACAATCATATCTCTAGTTATATAAGGATTTGTGTGATGCACAACCTATCAAATAAAAGGTCTTTGAGTCTAGTTTCCAACGCTTCAAACCGTTCGTCATTCGGACACTCCTATCAAAAGTTATGACCAAATTACCAAAAGCAGCGCAGAATTTTACACTACTGGGGCGGCGCGGCTGTGTAAATTATCAGAGCACCTCCAGTTTCGTTTCTAAACACATTTTTCATTACCACGCCGCCCCATGCGGCGCGGCTGTGCAAAAATCGGGTTTTTGTTATAAAACGACCTCATTTCGTCAAATAGATTCAAGGGACCATTTCTTGAGCAAAAATCAGATATTTTTAGAGTGAGAGAGTGCCCTAGAGTGAGAAAGTACCCCTCATCAATTCTTCTACAACTCTTGCTCAAATCTTAAAGGATTAACAAGGAAAACCACACTAACCCTTCATCCTTGAGGTAAGATTCTATACCTTAACCTTTAATTTTGAATCTAGCTAAAGATGGGTAATTATAAAGAATGTTTGTGGGTATTGGAGTTGTTATCTTGCTTGCATGTGTTGTCAAAGGTTGTAAAAACATTGTTGAGCTAAAGATGGTAAAGTATGGGTTGTGGGTTGATGAAATCCTCTATAAAAGGACCATAAAGATTTAACGCACATATGGTGTTTGATAAAATGCTCGAATGAGCTATAATTATGAATATCTTCCTAATTTGTGTTCAATTTTGTTATGTCTCGAAGTAGATTGGCATTGCTAGAATTTCCGGAACGTTGTAGTAACTTAAGGAAAAGCTCTTTGAGGTATGTATGACTCACTTTAACTCTTGTAGAATCCCCTTGTTGTGACGAGCATACGGTATGTGTACCTTGTATGAAAATATGTGTATTTGTCTTAGTTGATTTCCACACCACCGTGTTATATGTGATTGTGAAAAGTGATTTAATGTGCCTACCTTATTATGTGCTAAGCTTGTAAATGCTTGAGGATGACGATATGGGAGTATGTGTTAACGAATGAAAGAACGTTAATGTGTCCAAATGTGGGAATGTGTATAATGGCCCTGCGTGGTAAGTAATGAAAGATGGTATTGGGAAATGACGTAAATGAGTTGAACGATTACGACAACACCTTGCACATGAATTACTGCTTGGTGACATCTATGAATTGTTGATATGAACTTGTGCTTCCTTGAAATGATGATTCTTGTGATTAATATGCTTTGAACGTTGTTGGTTAAGTCTCGCGATATAATGGTGTAAGTAAATGGCAACAAACCAAGTGTGTGTGTGTGAATGTGTTCATATGGTAAGAACTGTGTAACAAATGATGGAAAGAAATCGTAATTGATGCAATTGAAACAACTGTGGTAATATCATACGTGACTTGTCGCGGGCAATTATCGTTGTGACTTAAATTGTATACGGGTTGTTGCATATGATGGAAATGGTACTGATGCTATGAAAATTCTTTGTGAATTATTGTTGTTGTCGTGTGAAATTTGATTGTCCGGTGGGATCGGGTTGCGCGCCGCAACACGAAGTTATAAGGTGTGGGTTGTGGTGATAAGGGTGGCCGAGGTAATAAGGGTGGAAAAGTGATCGAAATCACTATTGAAATGAAAATATGTGAAAGTTGTGAAACCATTGATGTGATGAAATAATGTTGAAAGGGGAAAAGGAGAGATTGTGGAACTTGTTTGGCTTTGGTTGTTCCTTTCATGTGCATTGGATTGTTGATTCTATTACTGTTTGTTACCTGTGTATTTCTTGATTTTACTTGGGGTAAAGTTAGTTCATACATACCAGTACAATTCAAATGTACTGACGTCCCTTTTGCCGGGGGCGCTACATTCGTGTTATGATTGTAGGTGGTTCTATAGTAGGTACTCCAGTCCACCAACAGTAGCACTCCTTCACTTTCCGTTAGCTGTATTGGTGAGCCACTTTTTCCTCTCGGGGCCCTGCGTGGCTCATGCCGCTTTTCCTCCCGGAAATCTTATTTTGGTATTTGCGTAAGGTATAGCCGGAGCCTTGTTACCGGCAAGTATTGTAACACTCTTTTGTATCCCTAGACGCTCCGTAGACAGGAAATGTGGGTTATGTACTTATGTATTTTGTATTTGGGCAGTGTAACTCGTAAACTACGCTAAGTAACCATGTATATTATGTAAATCTCGTAGGAATGTTTTTAAATCATAAATGGCTATTTCACTTGGTTAACGGATAATGAAAACGCGGGGTAACACGTGGGATAGGAAAGGCACCCAGGTCCGCTCGACTGGGGCTACCCGGTAGAGCGCCGGTCGCGCCCCTCGGTTTTGGGGTGTGACACAAGTGCTCCTTAATAGGCGTATCAGGTAAAAAAAGTTCAGGAGTTTTCGTTATGGTCAATTTATTTATTTATGTTAGAATTAACATAATATAAATATTAAAAAATTATTATAAAAGATATTGTAGTTATGATATGTAGAACCAATAAAAAATTATATAAGGTAAAGTTTTAATGAACCTCAAAATCCTAAATCATTGGACTTCCTACGCAAAACGAATAGGAAAAGATTTAATAACCATAATTTTAGCTAATTTAAAACTCCTAAATATTACAAGATCAATTAAATGACTATTTTGTTCGGTGTGAACTCTATTATAAAAAGGTAAAAACGGCGAACAACATTTCGCTAAGGGCCTTCGTGCTTTTAATATAATATATAAATATATATTCAATTGTCGCATGATTTAATGGATACATACCAGATTCAGACCACTCCTTGCCAACATTGTCATCATTATATGAACCTGAATCATCAATAATCTTTGCTGTCCCCTTCTGCAGATTCAGCTTTCTAGATTCCACATCCTCATAATATGACTTTGCTTGATCCACCAGAGCACTAGCCTCATGCTTTGATGCCTTAACTATTTCTGCCATTGCCTGAAGAGTGGAGGAAGATTATAACCAAGTAACTGAATAGAGAAGAGCACCACATCCAATAGTCAGAATCTAAAGAAATTTAACGATAGCTCAATAAATCACAACAAAAGGTCTGATGCAGAGATACATGAATTAAGTGAGCTTTCTTTCCAGGCAAGACATAACAGACAGAGAAATGCACTTTCTAATTTTAAGACACAGAATATGACTAAGAGAACTGATTGTTCTCCTCCAGCTATATCTATCAGTAAGTGCATATCAAATTAGACTACAGTAAGCAAATGTCAGAAATCACCTTCAAGAAGGGAATGGTCAAGCCAGGGTTTTGATGCCTGCCAAGAATTTCAAGCTCCATGGAAACAGAACGCATCTGCAGAAATCACAAAATCATTCTGAACATATCGCAACTTAAACTAAAAACTATACATACACACACACACACACACACATAGAGGCAGACATAATAAAACAGACGACAGGACCTACAACAACATATGCCTCATTTCCAAACTAGTTGCATTTGGAGACAACAAAACAGAACGAGAAGTTAGAAAAAAGTTTTTTGTTGATTCCAATTTTCAGGATATCAAAGTTGAGACATACTGGCTCCTCCAACAGAGGAAATATACTGTGTGCCACTCCTATGTACGAAAGCATGGCAGCAAGTACATTTGGTACATCAGGGTTAAGCTCAAGAGAGCGCAGCTGCCTGCATATTGAATCAATTATATAATCTGAATTTGCTATAACCAAGTGTCCAACCTGCAAGAAGTTTTATAATTAGTGTCAGTAACCTTCAAAGACACAGCAAGAAAGAAATCCATAGCTGCTGCTTACTGTTGGATAGTCATGCATAGCAGCAACAATGTGCAATACAGCATCAGATGCACTACTGATTTGGAAGCAAGAGCAACTAAGATTGTGAAGCAACATATAAAGAGATGTATGAAGAAATCCCGACGAAGAAAAATCTTTCCCAAGGCACATTGAAAAGATGCCAGTTCCATCAATAATAACCTGTTTGATAATAGCAAAACTAACATCAATATGACAAGCATTATTTGAGCCGCTAGAAAAGACATTGATAAGATTGAAACCACAATCACAACAAGAGATGGAAAAGAAAATTTCCTGCTGCAACATCACGTTGTCATTAAAGAAATGCGAGCTAATGTTCGTATCCTCACAATCAGATTGTTGTAAAGCAGTCGTAAGTTCAACGGGCAGACTCCATATTTCAGGGGCTAGGTATTCATGTAATATGCTGCCAATGCAGTCAACTAAATGATTCCTTTCTCCCTTAACTTGGCAAATCTTCCAAATAGATCCCTCTGGTGCAGATTGTTCAATTTTGCAATGTTGACTCTCATCTTCTTGACACTTCTTATTTTCTTGCGGTGCCATTACATATGCTCTAAACATTCTGGTAAAGTCATCAATTGCTTGATCTGACAAACCAAATATCAACTCATTCAGGACACACACAGCTGTACTGGCCTGTCGTACTAATTGTCCTGAAGTAATCCTGTTGTACCAAGATTGCCAACTTTCTTCACTGTATTCCTTCATCCGTATTTCAGAAATCAATTTCCGCAGGTTCTCCAATGGAAGGTCAATGATAACAGAGAGAGACCCCTCAGTTCGAGAATCTAGTCAAAGCAACAAAAGGAAAATGTCATAACGTTAGGTCAGGAAAGAAGTAAATATACGGTTAAAAAGTTCAGAAGGGAAAAACAACCTGCAAATAAAGATAAACCTACAAGTCGAAGGATCCCAGCTAGAGAATGGTACAGCTTCTGACTGCCAACATAAACAAACCAAGGTGGCATGCGCGGCAGCTGATGCTCATTTTTTACACTTTCTGTGGCATGTACTCTTCTATTTTGATTCTCTCTACTTCCCAGATTGTCAAAGCCAGCAGCTCTAACAGCTCTTATCTCTGCTAGGGAATGCATGAACCCTGATGAGGAAGGCTTTGCTATAACATTCTTCTCAAGGGAACCAGAAAAAACTGAATTTTGACTCAGACAGAGGGCTAAAACATCCAAGAATTGAGCAGATCTCACCTACACATTCCACTGAAAGGCATTAAAAAGATGAAAGGCGTTGCACTTTAAGTAGTGTGACCTGAATGAGGTATGATGCTAAGGAAAAAGAAAAAAGAATAAATTCTGTAACAATTAAATATATGTAAGAAATAGCAGCTCCACAAGTGTCCAGTGGCAAGTAAGCAAGCAGGTGGGAGAGTTTACGTTCATCCACTCAACCCCGCCTCTCCAAGCAAAAGAGAACCATAAAAGAAAAGAACAATGACCCCAAAGTTAAGAATTGATAGCTCAGAATTGCTTAAAAGGATACAAACAAAGAAAACGCTAGGCCTGTTGCACCTACAGGAGACTGAAGGAGGTAGTCTGCCACGAGCCAAGGCCCTGAAAAATAGATCAGTACGAGTAGTTTCTGGGCATGTGCAATTGCATATGATTCATCAGCTCCAAGGACCACCTTTGGAAGCTTTTCAACAAGCCTGTGAAGAGGATGTAAAGTCCATTAGATCACTTCTAGTGCATAGGCCGCTACCAAATATATATGTTTCAACAGAGAAAAGATTAGGACTACAAAGACCTGTTAAAAACTTCCCTAACATCATCTTTTATTTGATGCTTTCCATGTGAAGTGAGCAGATACCCAAAGAACAACTGTGAAGCTGAAGACACCTCCTCGGAGTCATCACATGCCAAGACACATAGACTTTCCTGCATTTTACAAGAGCCAAGAATAGATTCAGAATAAAATATTTGGTTAGTGAAAAATGAAAAATACCTGTACCAAAATCTTGCACTTCAAAGAAGCTTCAAGACTGCTAATAAAGGACCCAATAGCACCAAAAAGAAAAAAAAAAAGAAATGCAATTCACTTATATACAAGAGTATGTCAATAAATTCCGACTTTCATATTTACAATTGTACCAATTCATCGAAAACCATGGCATCGCAAGCTTGCAAGTATTACCGAACGAAGATTTAAAAAGGGGCAGATATTTATCAGAAAACTAAACTAAGTGTCAAGTGCCAATTACAGTCTCCTCACACAGTCAAAGTCTAAGGTAAAGAAATGTGTTTGTTGCAATAGTGGTTTATGCACCCTTTTGACAGACTGTAGCAGCAATCACTAGAAACATTATGGAGTATTGAGTTCCATGAAAGGAAAGCACAAGAGAAACAGGTATAGCACAATAGATTATGCAAGTGGCTCAGCCACACGGATACAATCCACAGCATCTGTTAGAATATTATGTCTTAATATTAGAATGTTATAACTGTTTTGTTAAGTTAGAGTTGGTCAACTCAGATATTTGTCCCACAATGTAAAAATAATGAGTATTCCAGACCTATGAATAACTGTGGCTTGTATTCAATTCTAATCAAGTCACTAATACATATCTTCTTTTTCGTATTTTTGACATGGTGTCAGAACCTCTATGATCTTGGAAAAAATCAACTTCCAAATATCGAAGGTCGGCCCTATGCTGCCCACCTGAACAAGTGTTTCACTTTTCATAATTTTACTATTCTTGCATCATTTCGATGATCATTCAGTAGTATCTCTCCTATTTTAGTGCTCATTCCAACAGCACCATGCCCAGTTCTAATAATCGTTCCAAGGTACCATGCCTCTTTTCCAGTACTCCTTCCTGTGGCACTATGACTAGTTTGTAACTTTTCAAGTGGCATCGCGCCTCTTTTCCCGTGACCATTCTGGCAGCACAGCCTCTATCTGGCCAATATTCCAACCATTTCTCCAGCACCATATCTGACAAGATTCCAGCAACTTCCAGCAAGTTTTCCCACAACTGTTCCCGCAACAATAATAGCAATTTTACAGTACATTCACTAATCTGAAAATTGTTCACTTTTTTGTATTTTCAAAATAAATAAAGTTAGTGGTTCTTCCCATTTGAGTTTGAGAAGGCCTGTTATATTAAGTGTTAGTATTAAAAGTAAAGGGAAAATGTAAGAAATGTTTAGTAAGTTAGAAATTGTCCCACAGCGGAAAATTTCCAGATGTGTAGTGTGTGTCTTTTAATTGATATTAATTGTAAATACATCTCTTATTCTTGCCGCATGCCACGGGTTCGAACCCTCCCACAGATAAAGCCTAGTATTTAAGCCGAGAAAAGTGGAGGGACGGGCCAATTATCTAGCGAGTTTCAAACCTTGTGCCACTAGTCCTCGGGCATTTGGTTATAAGAAAGAAAAAATATTTCATCCCTACTCTCCGATATGTCTTACAATGTCAATATTTGTGAATCAATATGGCTATGAGCTAGCCCTTCTCAAAAAAAAAATATGGCTATGAGCCAGCAGCGTATGGACATGCCAACAAGAATTTGGAAGTCCGGATAATTTCATAATATTGGAATGGCTACTGGATGTTTGATATCTCAATGTATAGCACTATGAAATTCCACTTCCAAGGGCAATATGACAGAAAGAGCCAGTTTAAACCTACTACATAAGACCAAAGTGCTAATAGAATGGGTCCACAACGCCAGCTAATAAACAAGTCTTGCTTTAATTTTATTTTCTCTTTTAAGACATGTGATGTCTGAATGGTATGCAACAGATTTCTACATACTAATAGGCAGAATATAACATGAAAGCATATTACTTCTCAAAAGAATAAAATATGGAAGCATATTAGCAGGAACTTTATTTCACAATTAATAATCTCATCCAGCCAAATCAGCTAGAGCAACAACAACAACAACAAAAAACCCAATGTAATCCCGCAAGTGGGGTCTGGGTAGGGTAGTGTGTACTCAGGCCTTACCCTCACCTTGAAGGTAGAGAAATTTGTTCCGATAGACCCTCGGCTCACGAAAGACGAGAAGAAAAACAATAGCACCAAGCAATAACAACAACAAGATACTAAAAAAACGAAATGAGAGGAACAACAAGTAATAAATCTAACAGTAACAAAATACAGGTCTAACACTAATACTCTCGACTACCTACTAGCCGTCTATCTTGATTCTCGACTTCCACATCTTCCTATCAAGGGTCATGTCCTCGGTAAGTTGAAGTAACGTCATGTCCTGCCTAATCACATCTCCTCAACACTTCTTCCGCCTACCTCTACCTCTTCTCAACCCATCCCGCGTCAACCTCTCACACCTCCTTACCGGGGCATCTCTGTTTCTCCTTTTCACATGACCAAACCATCTAAGCCTAGCTTCCCGCATCTTATCCTCCACCGGAAAGGTGGAGACACTCCCACTCTGGCCCGCATATCTTCATTCGTAATCCTATCCATCCTGCTATGCCCACACATCCATCTCAACATCCTCATCTCTGCTACTTTCATCTTCTGGACATGCAAGTTCTTGACTAGCCAACACTCAGTCCCATACAACATAGTCGGTCTAACTACCACTCTGCAAAACTTGCCTTTAAGTTTAGGCGGCACATTCTTATCACATAAAACACGGATGCTAGCCTCCACTTCACCCACCCCACTCCAATACGATGTGTAACATCCTCGTCTATCTTTCCATTTCATTGGATAATAGACCCAAGGTACTTCAAACTCTCTCCCTTAGGGATAACTTGTATATCAAGCCTCACATCTCTATCCGCTTCACTGAACCGATCACTAAACTTGCACTCCAAGTATTCTGTCTTGGTCCTACTCAACTTGAACCCTTTAGATTCTAGGGTCTGTCTTCAAACCTTCAGTCTCTAATTTACACTGCCTCGCGTCTCGTCAACCAGTACAATTTCATGTGCAAATAACATACACCATGACATCTCCCCTTGAATGTGGCGCATCAGTGTGTCCATAAACGGGCTGAGAGCTGAACCCTGGTGCAACCCCATCACAACTAGGAAGTGGTCTGAAAGAGCCAGTTTAAATCTCAAGGTATAGCACTATGAAATTCCACTTCCAAGGGCAATATGACAGAAAGAGCCAGTTTAAACCTACTACATAAGACCAAAGTGCTAATAGAATGGGTCCACAACGCCAGCTAATAAACAAGTCTTGCTTTAATCTTATTTTCTCTTTTAAGACATGTGATGTCTGAATGGTATGCAACAGATTTCTACATACTAATAGGCAGAATATAACATGAAAGCATATTACTTCTCAAAAGAATAAAATATGGAAGCATATTAGCAGGAACTTTATTTCACAATTAATAATCTCATCCAGCCAAATCAGCTAGAGCAACAACAACAACAAAAAACCCAATATAATCCCGCAAGTGGGGTCTGGGGAGGGTAGTGTGTACTCAGGCCTTACCCTCACCTTGAAGGTAGAGAAATTTGTTCCGATAGACCCTCGGCTCACGAAAGACGAGAAGAAAAACAATAGCACCAAGCAATAACAACAACAAGATACTAAAAAAGCGAAATGAGAGGAACAACAAGTAATAAATCTAACAGTAACAGAATACAGGTCTAACACTAATACTCCTAGCCGTTTATCTTGATTCTCGACTTCCACATCTTCCTATCAAGGGTCATGTCCTCGGTAAGCTGAAGTAATGTCATGTCCTGCCTAATCACATCTCCTCAACACTTCTTCCGCCTACCTCTACCTCTTCTCAACCCATCCCGTGTCAACCTCTCACACCTCCTTACCGGGGCATCTCTGTTTCTCCTTTTCACATGACCAAACCATCTAAGCCTAGCTTCCCGCATCTTATCCTCCACCGGAAAGGCGGAGACACTCCCACTCTGGCCCGCATATCTTCATTCCTAATCCTATCCATCCTGCTATGCCCACACATCCATCTCAACATCCTCATCTCTGCTACTTTCATCTTCTGGACATGCAAGTTCTTGACTAGCCAGCACTCAGTCCCATACAACATAGTCGGTCTAACCACCACTCTGCAAAACTTGCCTTTAAGTTTAGGCGGCACATTCTTATCACATAAAACACGGATGCTAGCCTCCACTTCACCCACCCCACTCCAATACGATGTGTAACATCCTCGTCTATCTTTCCATTTCATTGGATAATAGACCCAAGGTACTTCAAACTCTCTCCCTTAGGGATAACTTGTATATCAAGCCTCACATCTCTATCCGCTTCACTGAACCTATCACTAAACTTGCACTCCAAGTATTCTGTCTTGGTCCTACTCAACTTGAACCCTTTAGATTCTAGGGTCTGTCTTCAAACCTTTAGTCTCGCATTTACACCGCCTCGCGTCTTGTCAACCAGTACAATTTCATGTGCAAATAACATACACCATGGCATTTCCCCTTGAATGTGGCGCATCAGTGTGTCCATAAACGGGCTGAGAGCTGAACCCTGGTGCAACCCCATCACAACTAGGAAGTGGTCTGAACCCCCCCCCCCCAACTATCGTCACCCGAGTCTTGACTGGAGCAACTGCAATTTAAAAAAGCACTACCATAGGCACAATAACTTTGACTCCCTCAATCCCAAAATGGACAGTCTTACTTTACTTTTGTTTTTCTGTTTGAAAATGGTATACTTCTCTTAAGAGGGAATTCTCTTCACTACTCGAAAGCCCATTGATCCTATGTCTATTCTCATAAATGTTGATCTTATCAAACGGAGATCTCTCTACCTACATTGACCCACTATTTAAGCTACAGTTCAAAATCAATGCTACTCTGAGAGTTCGAGCAGACATAGAGCATCTTAGTTTTGACACAATTTTTTTTTTTAAAAAAAAAAAGAGGAATAAGGAAAGAGAAAAGGAAACTTGTTATGAAAGAGAAATCTTTCTTGGGCTGATCAAATCCCATTGTACATTAACTATTAGATATACAAATATTATAGGATATAAGTTCCAGTTTGGACCTCACCAAAAGTATCAAGCTGCTTCCCTTCAACACACAACTGGTTTTTAATAAGAGTCCCTGTATTGCCGCCAAGAGTCCTTGTCTTACTTTTCTGCTTGGATGCATGCAAAGCTGAGAACACAAATGCAATTATTAATTTAAACTGTTTGTCAAAAAACATGGAACTATCAATTTTAATTGACTTGATAAAAAATCTTCTAAACTCAAGTGCCAGTGAGAAACTTGTTATAACCTACATGGGGATAAGTTGCGCATAACAGCTTATCAACATGCGACGAGGTATCAACAATCCAGTCTTTTGTACGAATTACACGCAAAGATCCATTCACGTTTCTAGGACTGACACTTTCCCTCTCTGTAGAGCTAAGTACAAGGGTGCCTCTGTCAACAGCCTCACTCAAATTTTGATCATGCATAGTGGAGGGCAAATGACGAAGTGCCTCCAGAAACGCCAATGGTGATTTCTCTTTCTTGACATCGTCAAGTGACGGATCAAGAAAAGGCAAGTTAGAATCGTCATCGAGAACTATCATAAGAAATTCTGCCAAGCTTCTAATCGCTTGGTCCAAAGCTTCTGCATTCCCAGCAGCCCCACTAATGAACGTTTTCGACATATGCAAAACTTTGCCAATTTGACTAACAACTCCAGGCAAAAAAAAGGCTAAAGCATCTGCAGTGCCAACCTGCCAGACATCATACAAAATCGTAAAGATGTGACTTATATGAACAATGCTGCCTAGGACTGAGCACTAGAATAACAAACTGATAGTAGTAAAATTAACAAAATCTGACAAGATTCTAGGTAATGAACATGTATATTTTGATAAACAACACCTGGAGATATACTATTGTATCACGAAGAGAAGAGACACCTTGTCTACAATGAATCTTAATCATAATTTTCATGTATTTCTACTTTGCTTGACGACTTCTCAGTCATTTTATGGGAAAAATTCTAGCATTAAATGGAGTAAAGAAGTTAAATCATGTTAAAGGCATGGTCTCGCATGAGTAAACTCCATTGAACCTATGAAGGAATAACTGAGAATTCGAAAAGCCAATAATAAAGCTTACAAGAGAGGAAAAGCAGCTTGGAAAGGAGAAAAAAGGAACCTTAGCAACAAGTATTTGCAGAGTGGAAAAAGCTTCTATCCGAAGGCTTGCGCTGCCTTGCTGCCCCCGTGCTGCCTCAGCATCTGCTGCCTGAGAAAGCCATAAATACTCTCAAAAGTAATACTAGAGAAATACTATGAAGAATGGCTAAAGAATATATTTTCCTCGAGGTGACCAAAATTATACCTTCAGCAGAAGTGATAGCCAATTTCCAACAGCAATTGAAGCAGTTTCAGACTGTAGAAATGCAACTAAACACTCTTCATCCTTGAATTTAAGTTTTGAGACAGGTGGAGAATCCAAATTTTTTCTTTCCAGAAGCAAAGGCCAACCACTGATTTGTTTGCATGAGCAGGACTCACTGGAACAGCAACGCAGATTAAGCAACAGTGCTTTGAAACACCTTATCACTCCTTCACGGAACTCTTCTGAAGCCTCCAGAGGAGAAAGTGACGCCCCGCGACTCAATTTCTTTGTTAGTTCAATGAACTGCAAAAGCAAATTATGGATTCTTGAGAACAGTACCAATCAAACATCAACGGCTATATTTTTTACTTCTGCACAGGTAGGTTATCAAACCCAAGTGTTAAAATCTTAGACAAAGGAGATGTGAACCCTCAAATAGTTCATCCACTACTGGTACTTCTCGAAAGAAGATAAAAGTTTATCTACTATTGGTAGTGCGAATTTCGAATTGACGTTATAACCAAAGGTTTTTCAAGCTTAGAAATAATGCTAAAAGCATGGCATGGCATGAAAGGTAGCAAAAATTTTCTTCAATTATCAGTAATCATGCTACTGCACTTAAACAGAAAGTCTAAATACCTGATCCACGGACCCCAAACAACACTTCTTCAGAAGTTCCTCTAGACAATGAAGAGCATCTTCCATCACGATATCACTCACTGTCTGTGGTATCACGTTAGAATCAATGTGTGATGATCTGCTATCAACGGCGGCATTCAGTAGAAGCAGCAACGGTAACAATGTAAAGCTGAAAAAAAAAAATCAATCAGAAATCTGCCTGTCACTGAATTAAGAGACTAAAAAATGAAAGAGAAAAATGTATATCAAACATCAAAAGCAATTTTCTCCAGAGTCTGTTCTTCATGCAGTCTTACAAGCAGACCAATAGTTGGCACATCGCTAAACATCTTTTTTTCTTCCTTTTCTTTTCTTATGTAACAACATGAGACAGAAATGGATAACACACATCCGCTTTATTTTCAATAAAAAAAATAAAGAATCTATTGTAAAAATTTGAGCTTAAGTGCACCCAAAGGTGTAACCTAGTGATCAATGAGGTGAGCTGAGAACCATAAGTTGTCAGGGAAAAAAGACTAGGTGATTTCTTCCTAGCTGTTCAAGCCAGTTACCTGATACATGTGCTCTGGTGTAAGACAGCAGGTATCCAGGTTCGGGCAGGCTGGCCCAGACACCACGTTTATAAAATAAAATTGAGTTATAAGTTTTGTGCTCTGACACTGTATAAGCGTTTTAAACTATCAAGTAAAATTGACCAACAACAATAGGTAACTCAGTATGGTACCCTGGAAAATAGAGTGATAACCTGCTATAATCAGTTAAATTGAACTAATAGTGTAAGAATTCTTTGTATTTTCACGATATAAAACTTAAATCCAAAAAAGTTAAGCTTACATAGTAAAATTTAAGGATTGAGATAGCAGGGGGAAAAAGTTGATTAAATAGAAAGGAACATACTCGAAGAAGGGCTGGAGAGAAACAGGAGAGGAGCGGCGAAGAAGTTGAAGCAGATGAGAGAGAGTTGAGGAGTTTTTCTTAGGGTTTAAGCGGAGTTCCAGTAGTTCTATGCAGTAATGTTTGAGTTCAGAAAATATGGCGCTGCTTCCACCTTCTTCGTCGTCATTACGTCCTTCCATTTTCTTCCTACCAATTGCAGCAAACACACCAGTTTTACAGGTATATACTTTGGTCAAATAAAGGGTCGGAGCGGGTCGGATTGTTTCCAACGCAAACATCCGTAAGTAGTACCACAAAAGTACATTCCTCAAATATACGTGTTTACAGAAACTATCCTTAAACTTTGAAATACCTGACAGGTTTAGTCCACTAATACCATATGTATTTATTTTTAATCCACTGTTTAAAATATCTTTAGTCTTTAACTACTGCTTTAATAAACTTTAACTTCCCGGACGAAAATACTCTTCTGCTCATGTCCTTAACTTTTGAACTTAACTTCAGGACATTAGGATTACATGTCTTAACTTTTGAACTTGTAACCCTAAGTTCAAGACTTCAGGATTACATGTCCTTAACTTTTGAATTTGGAACTCTAAGTTAAGGACTTCAGGACTACATGTCCTTAACTTTTGAACTTAACTTCAGGACTTCAAGACTACATGTCCTTAACTTTTGAACTTAACTTCAGGACTTTAGCACTACATGTCCTTAACTTTTCAACTTGTAACTGTAAGTTCTAGATGAAGTGTCCTTAACTTTTGAGCTTGTTAGTCTAAGTTCAGGATCTATTGTCCTTAACTTTTGGGCTTCTTAGCCTAACTTCAGGATCTATTGTCCTCAACTTTTGAGCTTGTTAGTCTAAGTTTAGGACTTCAGGACCTATTGTCCTTAATTTTTTAACTTGTAACTGTAAGTTCAGGACTTATTGTCCTTAGCTTTTGGGCTTCTTAGCCTAAGTTTAGGACCTATTGTCCTTAACTTTTGAGCTTGTTAGTCTAAGTTCAGGACTTTAGGACCTATTGTCCTTAACTTTTGAACTTGTAACTGTAAGTTCAGGACCTATTGTCCTTAACTTTTGAACTTTTGAACATATAACCCTAAGTTCAGGACTACATGTCCTTAACTTTTGAACTTGATTTGTGTTGGTGCTCCAAGCAAAGCCCTACCAGCACCAGCAGCCATTTGTCTTCTACCCAAACCAAAAATTTAAAAATCCCCCAAAAATTGAGACAGAGATCAAACAAGCCTTAGGATAAACCAAAAGTTAGGTTGAAACCAACTTACCCTACGAGACGGAAAGCCATTAGCGACACGACAATCTTCCTTTGAAACAAAACGAACAAACTCTAAACAGCCATTGTCGGGGCTCCGGTTCTATGGAAGAAAGGGTAAAAATGTCTTTTCATATTAATTTTAGTAGAGTAGTGGCTATTTTTGCTCAACATTAGAATTGCTGGATAAAAAATAAATATCACCTTAAATAGTAGTTATCTCACGCCATTTTCACTCGAATTAGCTAGATGTAGAAGAAAATTAAAACTTAAATAGAAAAAGCTCATTCGGTCCTTTCCTTGAAATTAGTTAATTTATCCGCGATTCACGTATTCGTAAAAAGAGAATCAAAATATGGATAATTAATTATTGCTAGAATTTTTATAATAAAATTTCTTTGTATACTAATCAAAAAGGTATTCTAGGAGAGATAAATATAATTTTTAACCTCATGGTATTGAGATAGTCCATCCAGTGTCTCAAAGACAACATATTAAAACAACATAAATAAAAAAAAAGAATTTACCTCCAAAACAAAAGCCAGAAGTAAAATCGCATCTCATGAAAGTTTTACCATGGAGGCTGAATTTATAGCCTTAGATAAAGTCGGTGAAGAAGTTGAATGGCTCCGGAATTTTTTGGAAGATATTCTATTTTGGCCTAAATCGTTGGCACCAGTATGCATACATTGCGATAGTCAAGCGGCAATTGGAAGAGCTGGGAGCATTATGTATAACGGTAAATATTGTCATACACGACGAAGACATAAAACCGTTAGGCAACTATTTTCTAGGGGGATCATCACAATTGACTATGTAAAGTCAAGTGACAATCTGTCGGATCCACTTATAAAAGGCCTAACTAGAGAGGTAATTGAAAGATCATCGAAGGAATCGGACTATGGTAGAGGACAAGTCATTGTGGCGGTAACTCTACCTAGAAAACTGGAGATCCTAAGATCTAGGTTCAAGGAGATCAAATAAAGTCATTAATGACGATTCAACATTGTCAATTAAAACATTTGGTTCATTCTCGTGATGAGACAATGTTCAGTACCAAGGATAAAACATTAAGGCTTTTTAATGGTTTCTAAATTTGATACAGGAAGAGTGTATCTACGGGATGACACATTTAGGAATCACCTATGTAAGTGTGAATTGTTAGCCGCTTCAAGGAGAATTTTGCAAGGTCAGTTCTCTACGCATTTATGAAACCAGACAGTGTTCATGGCTGAAACAAATACAACAATGAGAACAAAAGACGGTTAAGGGTTGATTGTGTGACTTATGGTTGTCTAGGTATACACACAAGTTTGAAGGTTCAAAGATATCCAATCTACCGATTGATCGAGTATATCCGACATAAGTTCACTATGAAAAGTTCAAAAGGAAACCTACTTATCTAGATGCAATTAATTCTTGCTTGTAAATCATACAGTTTTTCATACATAGTTCTATGATTAGCTATTTCCCATTCATGTGGGGGATTGTTGGGTTTAAGCTTCTTAGAGCTTAAAATATAGTGAATGAGAAAAGACGAAAAATGAAATTTTTTGAATTTGCCTCTTTGACAAAGGGACATTCTCCCATATTGGAGGAGGAAAAGAGTTTTGATGGGTATATATACAATTGCACTTCTTCTAGCTTTTAAAGAGTTGAGAAGAAAGCAAGCCTCGCATCGTCGTTATCGTTGCTCACTCGGCTCGGCTTCAGCTTCTGATTCGAATTTGGTCAAATGATTTGATTGATTAAATGTTTGGACCAAATTTATTTGTTAATATTAATGCAATATTAATTAATCCAAATTAGACCGTTTCTATAACGATAATTCAATTTTCCTCTGTTTTAATTTTTCCGTTATAATTTGAATTTGGCACTTTGCATAAATGGTCGTTTTGTAAAATAGCCATTTTGAGTTGCAACTTTACATGAAGAGTTGTAACTCTTCAATATTACCCAACGTTTTAGCTATAATACATGAAGTACCGCTACACTAGTGAAGGTAATCTGTTCTATCCTAGGAGGAAATAATCCTAAACCTCGGGTACTAGTAGGGGATTAAATCACAATTGTTCTTTGAGTTTGTTGTCACTGGGGTTTGAAGTACCACTACACTAGTGAGGGCAATCCGTTCTATCCTGAGAGGAAATAATCTTATATCTCGGGTAATAGAAGCGGATTAAGTTCCTTAAGGAAACACTGTGAATTCAGTGGGCTCGGAAAAATTCTGTTCTTCTACATTTCTGGTTTTATATCATTTTTATTTTTGAATATATTTTTGAATACAAGAATATAACAAGCTTAAGGAACTAAATTTGTTTTAGCTTTCTGTAGTCATCTTATAATCGGTTTGTGGGAGACTAGATCCTAGTGATTTCTACTCTAAGTTTGGAGACTAAAATCTTCAGATTTTCTACTCCTTGGTTGACATTATGAGATTAAAATCTTTGTGATTTTCTATTTATTTTGTATTTTGTTTGAAGAAATAAAATCTTCACCGTGGTATTTAATGTGTTTATGTTAAAGTTATTCGGTTTGGAGATTTTAAATACTTCATCGTTAATTAATTTTGTTTGTGTTTTGTGATTAACAGAAATGACAGAAACAGGAACCCCCGTGGTTGGCTCTACGAGTAATGTTGCTACTTCCAGTCGTTCTGTGCCACCACCAGCTCCGACGAAAAAGCCCGAAAATTTTCCAGAATTGATTTCAAACGTTGGCAACAAAAGATGTTTTTCTATTTGACTACTTTGAGTCTATAGAAGTTCATCAAGGAGGACGTTCCGGTTCTGCCGAAATCAACTCCTGATAATGAACGTTTTGTTGTGATTGAGGCATGGAAGCACTTAGATTTCTTGTGCAAGAATTACATTCTTAGCAGACTGGAGGATGATCTTTGCAACGTCTATAGTAATGCAGAAACTTCTAAAGAACTATGGAATGAGTTGGAAAGAAGTATAAAACCGAGGATGCCGGTTTGAAGAAGTTTGTTGCAGCCAAATTTTTGGACTACAAGATGGTAGACAACAAGCCTATCATTATCCAAGTTCAAGAGCTGCAAGTTATAATCCATGATCTCCTTGCTGAAGGTATAATTCGAATTAATGTTTCTGTTGAAAGTATTAATTTAGTTATTAATTACGAATTTTTTATTGAAGGTTTGGTCATCAATGAGGCATTTCAAATTGTAGCAATGATTGAGAAGTTGCCTCCTTTATGGAGAAACTTTAAGAACTACTTGAAACATAAGCTCAAGGAGATGAAACTCGAAGGTCTCATTGTTCGATTGAGGATCGAAGAGGACAATAAAGCTGCAGAAAAGAAGACACATGGGAACTCAACAATTATAGGAGCAAATATTGTTGAGACTGCTCCAACTAATCCAAAAAAGAGGAAGAAGTCTTCTGGACCAAACAGCTATCCCAGCAAGAAGAAATTCAAAGGAAACTGCCACAACTATGGAAAGGTTGGACACAAAGCTGCAGAATGTCGTGCTCCAAAGAAAAAGAAGAAAAAGGGTCAAGCAAGTATGGTTGAAACAAATGATAATATTGATGACTTGTGCGCTATGCTGTATGAATGAAACTTAGTGGGAAATCCTTAGGAGTGGTAGATTGATTCTAGAGCCACCTGCCATATTTGTGCTATTAGAGAAGCATTTGCTTCATATGCTCCTGCTAGACCCGATGAACAATTTTTATGAGAAATTCTGCAACAGTTAAAATTGAGTGTTATGGAAAAATATTCTTGAAGATGACCTCTGGTAAAGTGGTGACTTTGAACAACGTTTGTCATGTTCTTGAAATAAGGAAGAACTTAGTTTCTATTTCACTTCTCGTCAAGAACGGGTTTAAGTGTGTTTTTGTTTCTGACAAAGTTGTAATAAGTAAGAACATGGTGTACTTAGGAAAAGATTATCTTACTGAAGGACTTTTTAAGCTGAATGTAATGGTTGTTGACAATAATAAAATTTCAGCTTCTTCATACTTACTTGAGTCAAATGATTTATGGCATATACGTTTGGGACATGTCAATTATAAAACCTTGCGAAAAATAATTAATTTGGAACTATTCCCTAAGTTTGAATGCGGCAAATCAAAATGTCAAATATGTGCAGAATCTAAGTATGTTAAACATCCTTATAAGTCAGTTGAAAGGAATTCAAATCCTTTAGACTTAATTCACACAGATATTTGCGACATAAAATCAATACCATCTCACGATGGAAAGAAGTATTTCATAACTTTTATTGATGACAATACTCGATATTGCTATGTTTACTTACTTAATAGTAAAGATAAAGCAATAGATGCATTCAAGCAATATAAAAATAAAGTTGAAATGCAACTTAACAAGAAAATCAAAATGATAAGAAGTGATAGGGTGGTGAATATGAATCTCCTTTTGAACAGATATGTTTAGAATCTGGAATTATTCATCAAACAACGGCCCCTTACATGGCCCAATCCAATGGGATTGCGAAAAGAAAGAATCGATCATTAAAGGAAATGATGAACACTCTATTGATAAGTTCTAGTTTGCCACAGAATTGTGGGGGGGGGGGGGAAGCCATTCTTACAGGTAACCGGATATTAAACCGAGTACCCCATTGCAAAGCGTAGTCCATTCTATATGAAAAATAGAAATGAAAGAAACCCAACTTGAATTATTTTAAAATGTGGGGGTGTTTGACGAAAGTGCAAGTTCCTAAACCCCAAAGGGTAAAGATAAGACCAAAAACCGTTGATTGTGTTTTCATAGGATATGCAACAAATAGTAAAGCATATCGATTTGTAGTTCATAAGTCAGAAAATCCCGACAGTCATAATAATACGGTTATAGAATCAGATAATGCTGAATTTTTCGAAAATATATATCACCTATAAATAAAATGTGAGTCGATTGGTGAAGGATATAAACGACTTCGAGAAGAAAAAAAAAGAAAGCACGTATAATCAGGAGGATCCAAGACGTAGTAAACGTCAAAGAACGTCTACTTCATTTGGACCAGATTTTATGACTTTCTTATTGAAAAATGAGCCTCGAACATTTAAAGAAGCTATGACTTCTTCCGAATCATTATTTTGGAAAGAGGCAGTCAATAGTGAAATAGAATCCATACTGAACAAGCATACATGAGAATTGGTTGATCTTAGGGTTCTAAATGGATTTTTAAGAGAAAAATGAAAGATGATGGTACTATTGACAAATATAAGGCAAGACTTGTGGTAAAAGGATACATACAACGAGAAGTTCTTGACTATTTTGATACATACTCTCCAATTACAAGAATTACATCCATACGACCACTAGTAGCATTAGTTGCGGTATATGGTCTTGAAATTCATCAAATAGACGTTAAAACGGTCTTCTTAAATGGAGATTTGGAGAAATATATTTACATGGAACAACCCAGAGGGCTTGTGGTTCCAGGTAAAGAAAAGAAGGTATGTAGACTTATTAAGTTGTTTTACGGACTAAAATAGTACCCAAATAATGACATGCGAAATTTGACCAAACAATGTTGTCAAATGGTTTTAAGATAAATGAATGTGATAAATATGTGTACATTAAAAATATTACAAATTACATAGTGATTGTTTGCCTATATATGGATGATATGCTGATAATGAGTAATGACATTGCCAACATAAATGTGACCAAGCATATGTTAACTAGCAAGCTTGATATGAAAGACTTTGGAGTTGGCGATTTAATTCTGGGTATTAAGATCCATAAGACTCCTCAAGGTCTGGCTTTGTCGCAATCTCATTACATACAAAAAGTACTTAAAAAATTCAAGTACTTAGATTTTAAAGTTGCAAAGACTCCAATTGACGTGAATCTTGCACTTGCAAAGAACAAAGGTCAAAACATATCACAATTGGATTATGATCGTATGTTGGGATGTTTAATGTATATCATAAATTGTACTCGACTAGATATAGCTTGTGCTATAAGTAAATTGAATCGATACACAAATAATCTAGGTCAATCGCATTGGATGGGGATGAAACGAGTTTTGGGATATTTAAATCATACCCAAGACTTTGCTTTGCACTATAGTAATTATCTTGTAGTGATTGAGGGATACTGTGATGCAAGTTTGATCACCGGTTCAACTGATTCTAAGTCCACAGGTGGATATGTATTCACTATTGGTGGAGGAGCAGTATCTTGGAAGTCACCCAAACAAATGAGTATGGCCTGCTCTACAATGGAGGCTGAATTTATAGCCTTAGATAAAGCCGGTGAAGAATCTGAATGACTCCGGAATTTCTTGGAAGATATTCCATTTTAGCCCAAACTGTTGGCACCAATATGCATACATTGCGATAGTCAAGCGGTAATTGGAAGGGCTGGGAGCATTATGCATAATGGTAAATCTCGTCATATACGACAAAGACATAAAACCGTTAGGCAACTACTCTCTAGGGGGATCATCACAATTGACTACGTAAAGTCAAGAGACAATATGTTGGATCCACTTACAAAAGGCCTAACTAAAGAGGTAGTTGAAAGATCATCGAGGGGAATTGGACTATGGATGAGGACAAGTCACTGTGGCGGTAACTCCACCTAGAAGACTGGATATCCCAAGATCTAGGTTCGTGGAGATCAAACAAAGTCATTAATGACGATTCAACATTGTCAACTAAAATTTTTGGTCCATTCTCGTGATGAGACAATGTTCAGTACCAAGGATAAAACATTAAGGCTTTTTAATGGTTTCTAAATTTGATACCGGGTATATAAAAGAGTGTATCTACGGAATGACACATTTAGGAATCACCTATGTAAGTGTGAAGTGTTAACCGCTTCAAGGAGAATTTTGCAAGGCCAGAATTCTACGCACTTATGAAACCAGGTGGCGTTCATGGCTGAAACGAACACAACACTGAGAACCAAAGACGATCAAGGGTTAGTTTTATGACTTATGGTTGTCTAGGTATACACCAAAGTTCGACGGTTCAAAGATATCAAATCTACCAATTGATCGAGTATATCCGACATAAGTCACTACAGAAAGTTCAAAGAGAAACATACTTATCTAGATGCGATTAATCCTTACTTGTAAATCACATAGTTTTTCATGCATATTTAAGTTATATAGCCATTCCCCATTCATGTGTGGGATTGTTGTGTTTAAGCTTCTTAGAGTTTAAAATAGAATGAATAGGAAATGGAGGAAAAATAAAAAATTTTGAATTTCCCTCTTTGACAAAGGGACATTCTCCCATATTGGGGGAGGAAAAGAGTTTTGATGGGTATATATATAATTGTACTTATTCTAGCTCTTAAAGAGTTGAGAAGAAGACAAGCCTCGCGCCATCATCTTCGCTCACTCGCTCGGCTCAGCTTCAGCTTCGGCTTTGGAGTTTGAGTTGATTTTGGATTTGGATTTGGTCAAATGATTTGATTGATTGATTAATTTTTTGGACCAAATTTATTTGTTAATATTAACACAATATTAATTAATCTAAATCAGACCATTTTTGTAACGGTAAATTTTCCTCCGTCTTAATTTTTTCGTTATAGTTTGAATTTGGCACTTTGCATAAATGGCCGTTTTATAAAACAACCATTTTGAGTTTCAACCTTACATGAAGAGTTGTAACTCTTCAATATTACCTAATGTTTTGGCTATACATTAATGAACTCTCCCTCAGATTTTCCTAACGAAAATTCTGATTTCTCCTTCTTCTTTCTGCATTGTTTTAACAGAAAAGAAAGCATTAAGTATGATTTACTACTAATCTTTGAGTTCGTTGTCACTGGGGTTTAAAGTATCGCTACACAAGTTATGCGGGTAATCCGTTCTATCCTGGGAGGAAATAATCCTAAACCTCAACTACTAGGAGGGGATTATATCGCAATTGTTCTTTGAGTTCGTTGTCACTGGGTGTTTGAAGTACCGCTACACCAGTGAGGGTAATTCGTTATATCCTAGGAGGAAATAATCCTAAACCTTAGGTACTAGGAGGGGATTAAGCTCCTTAAGGAAACACTATGAATTCAGTGGACTCAGAATAATTCTGTTCTTCTATATTTCTGGTTTTATATCGTTTTTGTTTTTGAATATATTTTCGAATACAGAATATAACAATAATTACATGTTAACCAAATCACATAAGCTAGTATTTACACGTAAAAAGATAAAACTAAAAGTTAGAAGTAAGACTTGCTTTCCTGTCAGAGTGTGAACTTATATGGACCTACATGAAAAATAGTAATGAAATAAGTTATTTAACCATTTTAAATTTAGCGTGAAAAAAAAGCTTTAAATTAGGACAAAATGTGAAGGTAAAACTCTAGAGAGCAACTCAAAACTGCAATTGATAAGAGCTAATTTTCTCCTATTGCATAGGAGCATTAGAAAACGCATCTCGGGCATAAGAACAACATCAATGAGTCAAAGTATATTAGTGCAGAATCAAACAAACAGGAAAATGCATGTTTCTACATATAAAGAGGGACACAAACTATTAAATTAAATTCTTATGATTGATATTGTGTACGGGTAAAATAGGGTATAAATTTACCCCCGATTTGGCAAAGAAAAGAGAGGAAAGCACGATCTGACATGACCTCGAGTAAAGCCGAGGGGTTCCATGTTTCAGAGCCCGAGGAGGACAAATGGTGTAACGGGGACAAGGATACGGCTGAGCATCAAGTCCGAGCAGAGTAAAGGGCCGAGACTACGGGAAAAGACGGTTAGACACGATAAGCTGGAAGCTGTAATATCCTCCCTCGGTACGAATCTCGCCCGATATCAATTGCAGATTGACATTTACTAGAAATAGAAGATTTTTACCTTATTTATACTTGCACTAGGATTGAAACTTTCCTACTATATAAAGGGGAGAAATTTCATTTTAAAACCATAATTGGCACGCATATGAAGGCAATAAACTTAATTTTTGTCCTTTCACTATTGTTCAAAGTGTTCTTCAGCTATATGTTTATTAAGTTATAACCGAGCTCGTACAAAGGGCTAAATCAAAACCAAGTTATAGATGTCCAAAGCAAAGCTGAACTTTTTCATCCATTACATTTGGTTTGATCGCTCTAATTTTCTTTAATTCAATTATTTATTGTGCTTAGTTCATTCGTGTTAAATTAAATCATATATTATTTAACCGCGTATAAATTCAATTGTTACTCATTTTAAGGGTAAACAGTTTGGTGTCTATTATAGGGCTAAGGATAATAGTGGTAATCTAATACAAATCTTCATAGCACACGCTATTTTACACTTACTCTTTGAAGTTTTATTTCAGGTTTATCTAAAAATGTCAAATTCTCAGTCTGCTCACTTGAACGTTGACGCTGAGTTAGGCCACTACGGTGAGAACAACAATGTAGTGCCGAGTAATGATGTACCTCTTATTGATCCTAATGGTGTGCCAATTGCTGACCCGATCGATGCTACCTTACAAGTATCTGTCAATATCAACCTGCCAACTGATGCCGAAAATAGCATTCGCGGGACACCCCGGCCACCGGCTCGAGAAACACCCGAAGGGGAAGGTGAAGGAGTTAACTTACGATTGATTTTTGAAATGCTACAAGCTCAGCAAGCGGCAAAAGCACAGCTGCAGACTCAAAATCACACCCAGAACAGGACCGAACCCGAGCGGGTTAGGGAAGAAGCTCAAAGGGATGAACAGTTTATCACAGAACTAGGTGAGTCCGAGCCTAGAGAAACTTCCAAAATAATGAAAATGCTCGAAGCGCTAACAAAGTGGTTGGAGTCTGGTGAGAAAAAGATAGAGGCGAATGACAAGAAGGTGGAAACTTAGCATTCAAGGGTCGATCAGATCCCGGGAGCGCCTCCGATATTGAAAGGGCTGGATTCCAAAAAAATTCATTCAGAAGCCTTTCCCCCCAAGTGCGTCACCGAAGCTAATTCCGAAGAGATTCCGGATGCCCGATATTCCCAAATATAATGAAACTACATATCCAAATGAGCATGTAACTTCCTACATGTGCGCAATAAAAGGCAACGACCTGGAAGATGACGAGATTGAGCCGATGTTGTTGAAGAAGTTTAGGGAAACCTTATCCAAAGGGTCAATGATATAGTACCATAACTTAACCCCCAATTCTATTGATTCATTCGCTATGCTCGCAGATGCCTTCATTAAAGCCTATGTCGTCACTATCAAGGTCTAGACGATGAAATTAGACCTCTTCAAAGTCAATCGAAGTGAGAATGAGATACTTAGGGAGTTTACTCAAGGCATTCATTCACTCAAGGACCCAACCCCGGAGTTCCATTGCTTTTCAACAATTGAAGCAAAAATTGGTGGAGTATCCGGCGGTTACTTGGGCCGACGTCAATAATAGGTATCAGTTGAAGATCAGAGTCGAAGACGACCAGCTGGGCCCCTCGGGGGTCTGTTTACCCTAACAGGGCGAACGACAGATCTAAAATAATTGTGGACCAGGAGCCAAGGTCGTTCCGAGATCAGTATCAACCATACATCTCAGACAGAAGGGGATACGGAACCGGTCGCCACCCAACCAAGAATGATAGGAAAAGTGATCAAGGACCTAGCAATTAGGGTCTGATGAGTAAGAGCGGTTTTGAAAGATCACTTGGGGGTACAGAAGCACCGAGACTATCAGAGTACAACTTCAACGTGGATGCTGCAAGTATAGTGGCGGGCATTGGTCGCATCAAGGAAACCAAATGGACTAGGCCGCTTTAGTCCGATCCCTCATAGAGGGATCACAACGTGATGTGTAATTACCATGGTACTCACGGTCACAGGATCAAAGATTGTCAACGACCAAGGGAGGAAGTGGCTCGACTATTCAATAAAGGGCCTCGTCAGGAATTCTAAGTAAGTAGGCCAAAAGTCATTTCAAAAATAGGGACGCTAACAAAAAAATTGAGCAAGAGGAGCCTCACTACATGATAAACATGATCATTAGGGGAGTGGATGTCCCATAAGGGCCAATGATAAAAAGCACAAAAGCTTCTATCACAAGGGAGAAATGCACCCGGGATTACGTCCCGGAAGGGTCTATCTCATTCAGCGACAAGGATGCCAAAGGTACCATCTAGCCCCACAATGATGCACTGGTAATATTCGTACTTATCAATAAATCTTGAGTTAAACATGTGCTAATTGATCCAGGTAGCTCGACTAACAATATCCGATGGAGGGTCGTAGAGCAATTAGGATTATTAGACCAAACCGTACTGGCAGTACGAGTATTAAACGGGTTCAACATGGCATGCGAGATGACGAAGGGTGAAATAGACCTACCACTAAACACTGTTAGGACCACCTAGGAAACGAAATTCTACGTGATCGAAGGGGATATGAGATACAACGCCTTATTCGAGAGGCCATGGCTTCACAACATGAGAGCAGTATCTTCGACCCTACATCAAGAATTGAATTTTCCTACTTTGGACGGGATCAAAACAATCTACGGGGAACAACTGGCCTTAAAGGAGATATTTTCCATCTAGAAAGTGAACCCCAATGCTCTCGGACACAACATCAAAAAGTAGGGGACCAGTCAAAGAGAAAGAAACTAAATAGCAATTAACGTTCCCGACCCTGACTGGGCCGAGGAAACAGGACGAGCATCCAGCAAATGAGGAGGATGATTACGGTGTCCCGAGATCCTTTATAACACCTGATGATACCGATTCCACCAAATTGATAATCGAGGAATTGGAGAAGATCATACTAATCGAGTACCTATCAGATAGAAAGGTATACCTGGGCACGGGGATAACTCCCGATCTCAGGAAAAAACTTATTGATTTCCTTAGAGCTAATGGAGATTGTTTTGCCTGGTCCCACTTAGATATTATAGGGATTTCACCAGAAGTGACAACTCACAAGCTGAGCTTGGATCCAAAATTCCACCCTGTAAAACAAAATAGGAGGTCGCAGTCCGAGATCAAACACGTATTCATCAAAGACGAGGTATCTAAACTTCTGAAAATAGGTTCCATTCGGGAAGTTAAATACCTGGATTGGCTAGCTAGCATAGTGGTTATGCCTAAAAAAGGAAACAAACTTAGAATGTGTGTAGATTATAAGGACCTAAACAAGGCATGTCCAAATGATTTATTTCCTTTGCCTAACATTAACTAAATGATCGATATTACGGCCCAGCACTAGATACTGAGTTTTCTCGACACCTATTCCGGGTACAACCAAATTTAGATGGACCCGAGCGACCAAGAAAAGACTTCCTTTATAACTAAATTCGGCACCTACTGTTACCACGTAATGCCGTTTGGGCTAAAAAATGTTGATGCCACGTATCAACGCCTAGTTAACCGGATATTAAAAGAACAAATAGGAAAATCAATGGAGGTTTATATTGACGATATGTTAGTTAAGTCTCTGCGAGCAGAGGACCATTTGAAGCATTTGTAGGAAACCTTCAACATGCTGAGAGAATACAACATGAAGCTAAATTCGAAGAAGTGCGCCTTCGAAGTAGGTTCACGCAAGTTCCTCGGTTTCATGGTATCCAATCGGGGAATAGAGATCAAGCCGGACAAGATAAAAGCATAGAGGATATCACCATAGTGGACAATATCAAAGCATTACAAAGATTGACCGGGTGGATAGCCGTATTGAGCTGGTTTATTTTGAGATTGTCCGACAAAAGCCATCGATTTTTCTCACGGTTAAAGAAGAAGAACAACTTCTCTTGGACCTCGGAGAGTTAGCAAGCTTTAGAAGAACTCAAATGATACGTATCGAGCCCTTCTTTATTGCAGACCCCGAAGGCGAACAAGTAACTATACTTGTAATTGGCAGTTTCCGAGGTAGCAGTAAGTGATGTCCTAGTTTGGGAAGAAGAAGGTGTGCAGTTTCCTATTTACTATGTTAGTAGAACCCTAGGCGATGCTGAAACAAGGTATCCACACTTAGAAAAATTAGCACTCACCTTATTGAGCATATCTAGGAAACCGAAACAAGGTATCAACACTTAAAACTTTACTTTCAATGTCACCCCATCTGTGTCGTGACCTCGTACCCGCTGAGGAATGTTATGCATAAACCTGAGGTCTCGAGGCAGCTGGCCAAATGGGACGTAGAGATTAGCAGGTACGATATCGAGTACAAACCCCTAACTGCTATAAAATCTCAGATTTTAGCAGACTCCGTGGCCGACTTTACGCCAGCCTTGATCCCCGAGGTTGAGAAAGAATTGATGCTCACCTCAGGGACTAGCTCGGGGTTTGGACCCTATTCACGGATGATGCTGCTAATGCAAAAGGGTCCGAGCTGGGAATCGTATTAAAACCACCTACGGGTAACTTAATAAGGCAGTCTATTAGAACTGTAAAATTGACTAACAACGAATCCGAATATGAGGATTGTAGGTCTGGAACTGGCTATGAGCCTAGGGGCTAAGGTGATCGAAGCCAAGTGTGACTCCCTTCTCGTCGTTAACCAAGTCAACGGGACGTTCAAAGTAAAAGAGGACCAGATGCAGAGATACTTGGATAAGTTGTAGGTGACCTTGCACCAATTAAAGGAATGGACTCTACAATATGTAGCTCGAGATTAAAATAACGAGGCCGATGCATTGGATAATCTAGGATCATCAGTCGACTCTGATGAATTCAATTTCAGAGCAGTAGTGCAATTGATGAACTCAGTGATAGATGAAGGTCACACCGAGGTAAACTCAACAAGCTTAACTTGGGATTGGAGAAACAAATACATAGACTACCTTCAGAAAGGAGTTGATGTTGGTTCCTAAGGAATCGAGGTCCCTATGTACTAAGGCTGCCAGATTTTGCTTGGTTGATGGAAAATTATATTGAAGATCATTTTTAGGCTATTAGCAAGGTGCTTGGGTCCGGGGGAGACCAACTACGTGATGAGGGAAGTACTCAAGGGTACTTCTAGAAACCATTAGGGGGCAGAGTCCTTGGTTCGGAAATTTATCAGAGCCTGTTATTACTGGAACGAGATGGAAAAAGATGCGAAAGACTTCGTCCAAAGGTGTAACGAGTGCCAGAGGCATGCCTCGATGATATACCAACTGGGATAGATTCTTCACCCAATCCTCTCTCCCTGTCCATTTATGAAGTGGGGAATGGACATTGTCGGTCCCTTTCCATGGGCACCTGGAAAAGAGCAATACATATTACTCATGACCGATTATTTCTCCATGTGGTTCGAAGCACATGCATTCAAGAAGGTTCGGGAAAAGAGGTCATTAACTTCATTTGGGATCATATAATATGCCGGTTCGGGATACCGGCCGAGATCACTTGCGACAATGGGAGGCAGTTCATCGGCAGCAAGGTTAGTAAGTTTTTGAAGACCAAAAAATCAAAAAGATCTTATCGATGCCCTACTACCCAAGTGGGAATGGTCAAGCGAATTCGACAAACAAAACTATACTCCAGAACCTAAAAAAGATATTGATCGACTCAATAGGAAAATGGAAAGAAACTTTGCCCGATGTCCTATGGGCATATCCAACGACTTCGAAGTCCAGCATCAGTGAATCACCATTCTCTTTAGTGTATGGTGCGGAAGCTCTGATTCTGGTGGAAGTAGGAGAATCAAACCTAAGATTCCAATACGCTACAGAGACATCAAATGAAGAGGCCATGGCCACTAGCTTAGACTTATCGGACGAAAGGCGAGAAGCTGCCCTAATCCGATTAGCGGCCCAAAAGCAACAAATGGGGAGATACTACAACCGAAGGGCAAACCTTTGACACTTCCAAGTCGGGTACTTGGTAAGTTGGTATTAAGGAAGTTACATTGCATACCAAGAACTCGAATGACGGAAAACTAGGCTCGAATTAGGAAGGACCGTACAGAGTCACCGGTATAACCGGGAAAGGCTCATATAAGATCGAGTCCGGGAACGGTGTACAACTACCCAACAACTGAAATGTGGCACACTTAAAGCAGTACTACTGCTAAGGTACAAACATAATTTCCTTTATAGTTTATTACACTTTGAACTAACCCGTGCAGGTACTCAGTCGAGGTCAAACCTGATGATTAGGTTTGAAAGAATGTGTTGCCCTCTTTTTCGCTTGGACCAATTTTTTCCCAAAGTGGGTTTTACGGTAAGGTTTTTAACGAGCCAACATTAAAATGTGCTACCCTAGTTTTAAAGACCGGCCTGAGACCGGGACTACGGATCACCCATGTTAGACCGATAATATTCGAGCCTTCACAAGTTTAGTCTCAAATATTAATGGGCCATCACACCCTAAGTCTAGATCATGAGTTCGGGAATTCAGAAGGCATTTTTTCTTATTCGATATTGATAGCCAATGCTTGAACATTAGAATTAATTGTAATGGTCAAATGAACCGTGCCCGTGTAGCTCATTCTCACCACGACAGAAAGCTTTTTTGTACCTTTGGTTATGTACTCTACGTTCAAAGTAATGAAAGAAGTTTTCTTTCTATATTTCGTCAGTTCACATTTGCACCAACAATATTATTGCTAAATCACTTAGAGTAAATATTAGGTCCATAACCCTTAAGCCTACGAGCCTTGCCGAACTGCGGACTACTACCTGACAATAAGATCAAGCAATTCGAGCTACCAAATCTCGGAGGCATCGAGCTTGCTAGGCAGGTCCCAAACATGAAAGGCTACGGATAAGCTAAACGGCTTCGAGACGTCCAAGTCCATACATAAAAAATAAGGTCCTTACACTTGGTTAAAACCTATGAAAGGTTACTTCAGACCCGGCCATATAAAGAGCCACCTTCGACAAAGAATAATCATGTCCAGTTAAAACATTCAAGTATTTTAATAAAGACTTCATTTTTTATCAGATCCTCTAAAGTCAAAATAACTCGGAGTTGTTGCTTGACCTAGGTCTCGTCGGGATTTAGGGAAACGAAAAGTCTAGGTTATGCCAAACTCTATGCTAAGGCATCGATGGCTTATTTTATACACAACTTATAAGTCTCGAACATAAAGCAAATACTGAAAAGTAAATGACAGAATATAGCAGAAGGGAAAGATTTATATATATATACCAAAAGGTATTTACAAAGGCACTGTGAATCGGCCCCAAAATTTAAAAAAATGTTCAAAGGAAAAACAAAAAATAAACTAAGGCATATTTCGCCTAGTCTTCACCAGAGAATGACTTGGTGCCCCAACCCCTAGGCTCGTATCTCTCTTTGGCATCGACCTCTTTGCCTCTTCGATCTTGGCCGCTAGATCGAACCTCCTCAAGGGTCTCCCTCCGGGATAGCCACTTCACATACTCGGCCTTTGTTATTATGCAAGCCTCGACCATTTCCATGTCGTTCTTATACTGGGCCAACATATCCTCAACTTAGGAGGACTCGTTTGAAGCCGCCTCCAACTTGGACTTCAGTGCGGTGTACTCCCGGCCAAGGGCATCGCATTCTGTGATGGCCGAGACCAGTTGTTCTTGGAGCTCAACATTTATCCGAGACCATTTTTTCGCTTTATCCTTTACCACCCGGAGCTGATCCTTAGTCAATGCCAAATACTCTTTGGTGGCATCCCTTTCCGAGGACAAGAAATCAATTTTTCTTCTCAACTCCTCGGCTGAGGCTTTACCTCGTTCATTTCGGCCCTAAGTTGGTCGATCAGGTCTACGGTACCATGAGTGTCCTGAAGCGCAGACTGAACCGATCAATTGAGAAAACCTCTACCGTGACGAACCCTGCCTTCAGAGCAGGAGCCCCCAAATCCTCCAGAACCATGAGGCCTCTTGGCCTCCCTATCCTCCCTCTCCTACCCAAGATGATCTAACCTCCTAGCAATATCCACAACTTTCTAGAATGGAGTATTAGTCTCCAACTCCTATGCCATAGAGAATCTAATACCATAACTGAGCCCCTAGATAAATCCGCGAACTCGATCTTTAACTATAGAAACCAAAGCAGGTGCATGGTAGGATAACTCACTAAACTTGATGGCATACTCTAACACCATCGTAGTCCCCTGACGCAACTGCTCAAACTCTGTGCGCCATGCATCCCAGAGGGTTTATGGGACAAACTCCCTCAAAAACATCTCAGAAAACTGAGCCAAAGTGAGTGGCGCTACATCAGTTGGCCTACTCTCCTCATAAGCCTGCCACCACCTATATGCTGCCCTTGACAACTAAAATGTGGTGAAGACGACTCTGCTCACCTCCACAATGCCTATAGTGCAATAAATACTGTGGAACTTGTCTTGTAAACCCTGTACATCCTCAGTAACTGCACCACTATAAGCAGGAGGATCATACTTCATGAACCTCTCAAGCCTTCTTTGCTTCTCCGCTGATGACTTTGGCCTAACCTCAGGCACAACCGCTATAACGGGCTGTGCTCGCATAACATCTGGTACCTGATATAGACTTCCTGCTCTAGAGTATGAGTGGCGGGAGTATAAGCTCCTCCCCTAGACTGGGAAGTAGCTGGTGCAACTGTGATCAATCCCGCCTGAGCCAAGGTACCAAAAATGCTTTGGAACTATGCTAAAATCTCCTGGAGTCCAGGGGTAGCAGTAGGCATCTCAGGTGCCTACTTCCCAAACGGAGCTACTGGTGGCTCTTCAGTCGCTGCTCTAGCAAGTGCTCTAGAGGTAACACTTGTCCCTCCCCGGCCTCTACCTCAGCCCCGACCTCTAGAAGCTTCAGTAGTGGGAACGAGTGCCTGATCATTCGATCCGGTAGTGTGTGTCCTCACCATTTGCAAGATAATAGAAACACAATACTCAAGCTTCGAAATAAATAAATCCACACGAACAAGAATGAAAGAAGTGAAATTTCCTAGAAGTTCTGTAGCCTCTTGAAGATAAGTACATGTATCTCAGTACCGATCCACAAAACTCTACCGAACTTGCTTGTGACTCGTAGGACCTAGGAACCTAGAGCTCTGATACCAACTTGTCACGACCTAAAATCCCTCCTTAGGAGTCGTGATAGCACCTAGTTTCTCAACTAGGTAAGCCGGTCAAGACACATTATTCAAAATAATAAAAGCATGAAACAACAAAAACAGAGTTTAACATAAAAGCAAAAATAAGAGTAATACAAGACGAAGCGGCAAATACTCAATATAATATCCCAGAACTAGGTGGTATAGAGTCACAAGCTCTAACTGAGCACACTGAAATCAATCTCAAAATATATTACTGTTTGAAATACATAATATATTTCAAGATGGTGACTTTGAGGCCTACAGTCAGATCATGCAGGGATACCTTGAAGTCTCTGGTGTGTACTAAGCCTCATTGCTGATTAGTCCAGTACGAAATACCTGGATATGCAAAAAAGATGTGCAGAAGAGTCTGAAATACATAAACAGTAAATATGAAGCAAGAGGGTGACTCTAAGGCCTGCGGTCAGATCATGCAGGGATACCTTGAAGTCTTCGGTGTGTGTGCTAAGCCTCACTACTGATCAGTTCGGTTCAAAGTACCTGGATCTGAACAAAAGATATGTAGAAGAGTAGCATGAGTACGCAATAACGATACCCAGTAAGTATCAAAACTAACCTTAATGGAGTAGTGACGAGGTCTAAGTCGGGTGATACTCACCAGACAAATAACATGTGCAATAATTATATCGAAGAAAACGGATAACTAAAATATATCTAAAAATAGAAATCACAATCCCTTTTAGAATATGTAACGACAACTCAATGTAGTGAAACTCATCTTTAATCACGAAACAACAAATAGAGGTAAGGCATGCGATGAAATATCAAATACAACCATTTATCTCATGAAAATGCAAAACAGAGACTTTCAAAAACAATTATGAAATAAGAATAACATCCTCGTCTCAACAATCACAACAAAAATGAGGACACCCCTAAATATCACATAACATCATTAAATACCACCCTTATTACGCCGCATGTGCACATAAAGTGATATTCCACCCTTATTTCATCCCATGCATACAACCATAGACAATGACATCGTACGACAAAACCTCGTGCTAACATCCCAATCAATCCGCTCAACATGTCCACAAGTGCCACGATACCACAAAATAATAAAGGGAAGTGTTACAATATCACAATAATAGTACCAAAGTGTCATCAAAGTGTAAGTTCGCAACTTTCAACAACCGTGCACAAGGACATAACAAATAATTATAGAAGCAGAGGGATGTTCAATAAATAAGACATGTCTATGGCTATATCAATGAAATGAGTATGATCAAATAATCATAAAGTGATTTCACAAATTTCATATAAAGTTCATTATCACATTAATGCATATTAATAGCCTACGGTCTATTCCGGTCAAAGCTAACACACACACGTCCGTGTACACGCTCGTCACCTTATGTACACTTCGCTCACATAATACAAATAATGCAAACAAACCAAATCCTAAGGGGAAGTTCCCCCCCCCCCAAAGTTAGGCAAGATGCTTATCTCAAGCAAGCTAAATTAGTCCACTAACAAGCCCTTCCCGGGCAAATCCAGATTCGGACGGTTCGAATCTATCCAAAATAACTTAATATCATAAATAAAAGTTATAGGAAATAATTCTGAATAACAAAGATTCGATCTTTAATGAAAACAAAAAGTCAACCCTGGGCTCGCACCTCGGAACCCAACCAAACACATAAATTCCGAACACCCATTCCGATACGTATCCATCTATACCAATATCATCCAATTCCAACCTCAAATCGGCCTTCAAATCACCAATTTATATTTTTAGAAAGTTTTTACCAAAATTCCCATTTTCTTCAATTCAAATCACTAATCAAATACTAAAATCGAGGTGGAAATCATGAAATGATAAAAAATCCAAGTAAAAAATATTTACCCCTAACCAAATCATGAAAATGTCTTCCAAAATCGCCCAAAACCGAGATATCTAACTCAAAATGTGATAAATGAAATAAAACCCCCGACCAAGTTATATTCTGCCCAAGCATTTTGCTTCTGCGGACAAACAGTTGCATCTGCAACTCTGCACAGATGCGGCTCCACTAATGACCAGAGATTCTGCTTCTGCGAACAAAAATACGCATCTGCGCTTCTGCTTCTGCAGACCAAACACCACACCTGGTCCCAACTCAATTGGCTCTACTCCGCTTCTGTGGATATTTTCTGCTTTTGCGGTTGCACACCTGCGGTTCCATGTTTGTACCTGTGGATCCAACTCCCCTAGCCAAATACCGCATTTGCAGCTAAACATCCGCTTCTGCGGCCCAAACATCGCAGGTGCGAAAACATCAGTTCTCAGCAGACTTCAGCAATCCTCTAAGTCCCCAAATGATCCGAACTCAACATGAAACACACCGAGGCCCGCGAGACCCCGTCCAAACATACCAACTAATCTCAAAACATGACACAAACCTACTCGAGGCTTCAAATCACATCAAACGACATCAAAACTACGAATCGCACCTCAATTCAACCTAATGAACTAATAAACATTTTCAAATTCAAAACTTGCACCGAACAAGCCTAAACAAATCTGGATGACCTCAAATTTTGCATGCAAGTCCCAAATAAAACAACGGACCTATACCAACTCCCGAAATCACATTCCGTGCCCGACATCAATAAAGTCAACCCTCAGTCAAACCTATAAACCTTCCAAACCTCAACTTTCTAATTTTCACCAATTCAAGCCAAAGCAACCTACGGACCTCCAAATTCACATTCGGACATACGCCTAAGTCCAACATCATCATACAAATCTATTGGAGCAATCAAAATACCAATCCAGAGTCGTCTACACAAAAGTCATACTCCAGTCAACTCTTACAACAAAAGACTTCAACCAAAGGACTAAGGGGTCGTTTGGTAGGGTGCATAAGAATAATGCTGAATATGGTATATTAGTAATACTGGTATTAGTTATGCTTGCATTAGTTATGCTGGCATTAGTTATACTGACATATTTCTTATCCATTATTTGGTTTGATGTATTAAATCATTGCACAATTTTTAAAAGAATTATTTGTTTATAAAAATACCCTCAAAACTAGTCCATCACTCTATATTTTTAAAAGAAACTTATGTTGAGTAATGTTTTTATATGAAAAAAGTTTTAAAAAAATTATTTAATTTGTCTACCTATATTGTAGTATATAACTGAATATTTATTTATAAAAAAGGAAATATGCTAAGTATTTATTTATTTACTAGGGATATAATTTTATTTCTCACTATTAGAGTTATTTTAAACTTGTATTAATATAATAACATATTTTAATTAAGCATAAATTTTGAAGGATAATTTTGTCTTTAACTAAGCTAATGCATGCGTTAAAACCCATTGCATTGTTAATACCATGGTTTTCTATGCATTAGTTATGCATAGGATAATACCAAATATGGTGTATAACTAATGCTTGCATAACTAATGCATAAGTTCAAAATGTATACCAAACAAGGTATAATTAATACACAAAGCTAATGCGTGGATTATTTTATCTAATGCATCTTACAAAAGACCTCTAAGGGGTCGTTTGGTAGGGTGTATAAGAATAATACAAAATAAGGTATATTAGTAATGCATGGGTTAGTAATGCAAGCATTAGTTATACAGATATTATTTCTTATCTACTGTTTGGTGTGGTGTATTAAAATTATAATACATTGCATAATTTTTAAGAAAAATAGTTGTTTACAAAAATGCTCTCCATATTCTCTAGCTTTAAGGGATTTTAAGGATAGCTTTGTTTTTAACCATGCTAATGCATGCATTAATGGCCTTGGTATTACTAATGCCATAGTTTTCTATGCATTACTTATGCACAGGATAATGCCAAGCATGTTGTATAACTAATACAAGTATTAGTTATACACAGGTTGAAAAAATATACCAAACAAGGTATTAGTAATGCATAGAGCTAATGCTT
The DNA here is from genome assembly GCF_000393655.2 of Nicotiana sylvestris. Taxonomy (NCBI): domain Eukaryota; kingdom Viridiplantae; phylum Streptophyta; class Magnoliopsida; order Solanales; family Solanaceae; genus Nicotiana; species Nicotiana sylvestris. The sequence goes on along the minus strand of NC_091062.1, from coordinate 51,937,212 downwards.
GCATTATTTTTTCTTATACCTCCTACCAAACGACCCCTAAGTGTCCCAAATCACACCAAAACTCTCCCGAAATCACACCAAACAACCCCGCAAGTCGCCTAAGCATAATTACACAATGTAGAGCATCAAATAGGGGAATCGGGGCTAAAATACTCAAAACGACCGGTCGGGTCGTTACAATTATCTTCCCGTCTTTCTTTAAATTACAAGAAATATCATTACAACATGAAATTGTGCAATACAAGGAATATCATAGTATGCGTTATTTATTGAAAAAAGTGGGGATAGTAATAGCCTAAAGGATGAAATATTCTTTTGGGTCATGTACAACCTTGGTGAATCCGGATTAGAAATAAAAATATTGGCCAAAATCGGTTGGCCTATTGGCCCAACAAACGAAGAGGGTAATTTTATCAGTTGTTTTTCTTCCATATTCATGTGAATCGTCACTCTGTAACACTTTGATAAACCAGATAACCTTAACTCTTTAATCTTTATACACTTTGTTCTTAAATGGGAAAAACACAGCAGATTGCAATTTAGAACATAGACGTGCACAAAGGAATTAAGGGAAGACTGAAGCCGGGAATTAAAATGTAGATAAAGTAGTGAAAAGAACTGAGACATGTACAAAGGATATTAAGGAGTGTACTGAGATAGACCGAGATCCTCAATATTTAGTTAAACATTGTGACTTCTATTTGACTCAAAAGATATCGAAACCTTTTTGAACAAATCAATCAAAAAATGAAGGGGTAAATCTTAATCAAGTATAATAATCTTTAGATTGAAAGATGGGTAAGGAGAAGACGGATAATAAGACTTCTTTACTGATCTAAATCAGTAAAATCCTTTCAAGAAAACTTCTCAATCATAAGTAGAACTGTAGCATAAAAAAAGTTATCTCCCCATACAAAGTTATTGTTCGCTATATATATAGAGAGTGAGCCCCCTCTAAGCTGTAAAAGACAGATTATAAGGAATATTCGAAAGAATATTCTTAGTATCCCCTAACGAGCCTATATTATTACAGGGGTCATACAATCTCTTGTTTGTCTTAAGGTCATCCTCCGCAGGGCGTCAAGTTATGGGGAACTCGCCGTTTTGTCGTACTTGTCGATGGTCGTGGTTGTTAAATTTGGACCCATACAGTTAGTCCCTCCGCTTGTCGAGGTTGCAACTTGGTGCGTCTTTGATGAGCGGACACCACACATTTCTACGGGAAAATTTGACCCTTAGAAGCGTTACGACATTGGCCAATGGTGGGCGGGCGACGTGCTTAGCAAGACACCAGGTTATACATTTTACCTAGGATATGATGTCATCTTCACGTGCATCATCATTACACGTATTTTCGAGGCAGGAGTTGATGTCTTGCTGCTTCGATTCTGGTTCCACTCTATGACCTTCCGCTTTGATTCTAGCGCCACCCAATCCTATAAATAGGGAGAGGGTTTGTTTTTTTGAAAGTTCTTGGCCATTTCACTTTTGAATACCCCTCCTTATCTCTCCGAGCTAGCACTGACAATCTTCTGCTTCTTCTTCTCATATTATTCATTCACAACTTCATCTTCCTCCCTTGTTTCTACGGTATCAACACCTCTTTTCTCTTTTAACGAAAGCATGCCAAGGCAACACCGATCTCGCGAAGGGATTCCTGAAGCTGCCCCATTGTCCATGGTGTCCCCTTTGGGCGGTGAAGATACGGTGGTAGAAGATGGTGACAACCTTCCTACAGTGGAGGAGTTACTCCCGAGACACCCCGTGTCTCGAAGTGACTTCCTCAAAGATTCCCCTCCTACTCCTGACCCCGTGCTCTTTGATACAGAGCAAGTTCACATTAACGCTCTTCGTGTAAAGTATGGCATTCCCGCCCACGTCAATATGGTTCCAGCGGGGAGAGATTTTGTAGAGGTCCATAGACCTGGGTACTGCGCTTTCTATGAGTACCCTTTCGTGATTGGCTATACTTTTCCTCTCTTCCCATTAGCAGAAGAATTATGTAGATTCTACCAGGTTTGTCCGGCACAACTTTCGCCGTACACGCTTAAGATACTCCTACTGTTGACCAAGTATGCGGAGTTGGCGGAATATGACATTTCCATCCATCACCTTTTGCACCTGTTCTCACCTAGCATCCACAGGGGTACCATAGTGCATTTGAGGCACCGTGGTACAAAAGGGCTGGTGGTCAGAACAGACGACCGGGCAAGTTGCAAGTTTTGGCACAAGTACTTCTTTGTCAAAATTGAACACATCGTTTCTGACTCTGCCAGGTTCCCGGAGCGATGGAACGAGACTCGTAAGTGTCATCACTTATTTTATTCTTCCTTCGTTTGATTCATTATAAAGTTTGTTTGCTTATCGTTTGCATCTATGGGACGTCCACCTCACCCTATTACGTGCATAAGGGATTAGGTAGCCCGTCTGTTGCCCCATGTAGCGGAAACCCAGGATTGGCCCACCTTCGTAAAGCATTATGGCCCTAAAGTTCCATCTGGTAAAGGTTTTCCCTACCACTTCGTTGGCTATATGATGTTGTTTATTGATACGACCCTTTATGATGATAGGTTGAGGAGCTTCCAGGCGGAGGGCGCCAGTCCCTGTGTTCCAACAGGCCGTTGCTACCGCGGACACGCAGTTTATTTTGAGTGAATTTGTTTGAGAGGGTCGTCCTTAACCTGTTCAATTAGAAGGTCCCTCTCTGGTCGTGGTCGTGAGGGAGGAGGATTCTTCAATGACGGCCCCTCACTTCTTGGATGAATCCTCCAATGGGGACGAGCCGTTATCGAGAAAAAGGAGGAGAATGGAGCTCGGGAAGGGTGGGGCCGTAGACGCTGATAGAAGCAGGGTGTCACAGGCGGCACCCGTACCCATATTTATAGATGACGCCATTTTATCAGGAAAATCTCCCCAAGCGGAAGGAGTTTACCCAGAAGCTGGCCTCGTGCGCTTTACTAAGGGCAGGGCATCGTCCAATGTTAGAGGTCGTTGTGTCGAGGTTGACGGCTCAGGTTCAGATGTCGACCCGGAGGATATCAACGAGTTCGTAGGTCTCCATACTCACGTGTAGGTTAGAGCGGAAGGGACTGATTGTCACATAGTCGACCCGGGGAACTACAACTTTCTACTGAACTGTAAGCAAGTGACATCTGTTATTGCTCCTCTATGTGCTGCTCCTGAAAACGAGGTGCTTAGGGCGATGAGCGACATGGAGTTGTCTCAAAACATCGTTGGTATGCCTTGCAAGTAGGTGCCTTTCCTTTCCTTTTCGTCGTTGGGTTTGTGTGGCGATCGTTGGCATGTATTTTTTTTTTCTAATTTCTCCTTTTCCTTTGTGCCAGACCCTCATCATGGAAACCGAGCGAGAGCGTCGGGAGGGGAAAAGGACGGCCTTCTATGAGAAGATGTCATCCAAGTATCAACGGTATCATACTAAGCACCGTGCGATGGCCGACATTTATAATCAGGACCCTGAATTTTAGTTGTTTCGCGAGGGGCTCAAATAGAGGGAGGACCAACTTGAGCGTAAGATCAAAGAGCTGAGGGAGCAGGATGAGGAGCACATGAAGGTTGTCGTCCGTAACAGTGAACTTGAGGCTTCTCTTAAGGTGAAGGAGGACGAGCTTGAGTTGAATAGGGGGTGATGGCTGAGAATGCCGACTTGCAAGCAAAGGTGGCCAGTTTGACCACTTAATTGAGTGCGAAATTGGTAGAGGTTGAGGGGCTTAAGGGCAAGCTGAACGTTGGTGTTGATAAGTTGGCGACAACTATTTCTGGAACTGCATCTTTGGAGAATGCCCTCCGTGTTTGTAGGTCGAAGCTAACTGAAGAGAAGGAGGCCTCTAATCGTAAGGTCGTGCTGATTGAAGGGCATGTTAAAGAACTGGAGGCGGAGCTATCTGTGTTAAACGGACAAGTGGCCTCGCCGAGGGCGGAGGATGCAAGTCGACGCTCTCAGCCTTCTATGTCTCATGCCTCAATCGATCCGGTCGTGCCTCATCATTTGTATGAGTTGTGGGTCCTTGCTGAGGCTTGGCTTGATGTGTACAAGGCTTTTCACGCCGAGGGGAGGGCAACTGAAGCGGAACTTTAGGCCGTGCACATCGAAGCTTGTGCAGCTCGTAAGGCATGCGGTTATGACCCTCTTACACCTGACAGGGATGACATCAACTCTAATGATGTGAACTGTCTTGCTTTGAAATCTTGGTACGAGGATGCTTAACCCACTAGGGATGACGTGTAGTCTTTTGTTTGTACTTACTTTTGTTTTGGGGCTTTTGTTGGGGGCGTGCTTTAGCCCGTTTGTAAAAATAGGTGTACATAACATTTTGATGTAATGTAGAATATATTTTGTCGATTTGTTGGTGTCTTTTGCAATGTCTGTGGTATCCGGGATATCTGTCGAGTTGTTAAGTGGATTTAGCTTTTGGACGAGGTCGATCCCCTTTTTTGTCGATGGCCTTGTCCATTGGGATGTTGCTTCGAACTATCGTCGATGTAGGATCCCGTCGTAGTTCGAACGAGGTAGACTTGTGTTTTAGTCGATGGCCTTGGCCATTGGGATGTTGCTTCGAACCATCGTCGAAGTAGTATCCCATCGTAGTTCGAACGAGGTTGAACTCATATTTTCGTCAATGGCCTTGGCCATTGGGATGTTTTGAACTGTCGTCGAAGTAGTATCCCATCATAGTACGAACGAGGTCGAACTCATATTTTCGTCGATAGCCTTGGCTATTGGGATGTTTCGAACTGTCGTCGAAGTAGTATCCCGTTGTAGTTCGAACGAGGTCGAACGAGGTTGAACTCATATTTTTGTCGATGACCTTGGCCATTTCTCGTTGGAGGTTTGATCATATTCCCGTAGGAAGACACATATCGACTTTATTCATGCAATGGAGATTTAATTATATTCTTGTAAAAATCATATGTCGACTCCATACATACAATGGAGAATTTGATTATCTATATCCAGTCCTTTTATTACTTCCGAAGATCATGTCGACGAGCGGGGTAATGAACAATACTTCGAACCTCGAGACGTCTCCCTTGCCGCCTCATTAAAAACCTCACCGGGAAAACCTGATTGGGACAAAACCCGAATGAGGGAAAAAGAGTACAACTTAAGCGGCGCCTTCTTTCAGAAATGGAAGTATTTGAGATGGGCGACATTCCAGTTGTTTTGGAGTAGTTTTCCCTCCATTGTCTCTAACTGGAATGCTCCTTTGTTTGCTGCGGCCGTGATTTTGTATGGTCCATCCCAGTTTGTTCCCAGTTTTCCCTCGTTAGGGTCTTTCGCTATTTTTGTTTTAGCCTTGAGTATGTAATCTCCAACTTTGAGCGGTCACACTTTGGCCTTCTTGTTGTAGTACCTTTGTACTTGTTGCTTTTGGGCTACCATTCTTATGTGGGCCATGTCTCTCCGTTCTTCGACTTCATCCAGATCTTGTTTCCTACTTTCGTCGTTGCTTGGTCCGCTATAGTTGGAGTATCTCAAACTAGGCTCTCCGACCTCGATGGGTATAACTGCATCAGTCTCGTAGACTAATGAATATGGCGTCTCACCTGTACTAGTTTTTGGTGTGGTGTTGTATGCCCATAATACTTCCGGTAGTAGCTCAGGCCATAGCCCTTTGGCGTCTTCAAGCTTCTTTTTCAATATATTCAGTATTACTTTATTGGAGGATTCGGCTTGACCATTACCGGCGGGATGATATGGCGTGGAGAGTATTCGTTTGATGTGCCATTTCTCGAAAAACTCGGTTGTTTTCTTTTCGACAAATTGAGGTCTGTTGTTACAGCTGATTTCTTTGGGGATGTCGAAACAACATATTATGTTTTTCCATGTGAACGCGATGACCTCTTGCTCACGTATCTGAGTGTATGCACCTGCTTTCACCCATTTAGAAAAGTAATCAGTTAAAAACAAAAGGAAACGTACCTTACCTCGTTCGGCTGGGAGCGGTCCGACTATATCCATCCCCCACTTTATGAATGGCCATGGTGAAGTGATAGAATGAAGGAGTCCCCGGCTTGATGTATCATAAGGGCATACTTCTGACACTATTCGCATCTCCTGACGTAGTCCGCGACTTCTTTTTTCATGGTGGGGCCAGTAGTATCTGGTGCGGATGAGGCATCGGACGAGGGAGCGATTTCTCGTATGGGCGCCACAGTGCCCTTCGTGCACTTCTTCCAGTACTCATCTTGTTTGGTTTGGCCCAAGGCATTTGGCCAGGGGGCTGCCGAAAGTTCTTTTATAGAGATCATCATTTACAATGCTGTATTTGGTTGCCTGTATCCGAAGCTTTTTGGCTTCTTACTTATCTTGCGGGAGCGCTCCATCCTGCAAATATGCTACGAGACGGTTGCGACAGTCCCAAGTCAGGCTTACAGAATGTACCTCGATGTGGTCTATTGTGGAATGGAGAAGGGTGACCACGTTTTTCTTGTTGATATTTTTGGTGGCTGCCGCTAGCTTGGCAAGGCCGTCTGCTTTGATATTCTGCGCCCTAGGTATTTGGTCGAAACAACATTCATCGAATTCTGGCAGCAGTTTGTGAATTTTTGACTGGTACTTTTGTAGTCTCTGTTCTTTGATTTGGAAAGTCTCGGTGACTTGGTTCACCACGAGTTGAGAGTCGCAATGGAGGATGAGTCATCGGGCGCCATATTTGAGGGCTAATTTCAATCCTGCAATTATAGCTTCATACTCGGCCTCGTTGTTAGTCATCTCGGGGCATCGTTTGTATTGGTGAATTATTTTGCCCGTAGGAACTTCGCGGACGAGTCCCAATCCCGATCCCAAGGCATTAGAAGCACCGTCGGTGTAGAGGACCTAGAGGTCGGTATGTGCGGAAGCGCGAAGCGCTTCCTGCTCTACTTTAGGCAATATTTCTGCGCTAAAATCAGCGACGAAATCGGCGAGCACCTGCGACTTAATGGCGGTTCGCAGTTGGTATGTTATGTCGTGCTCGCTTAGTTCTATGGCCCATTTGGCCAATCTACCCGATAACTCGGGTTTGTGTAGGATACCTCTTAGGGGGAAGGTTGTCACCACCTTTATGGGGTGACATTGAAAATATGATCTAAGCTTTCGTGAAGTTACGAATAACGCCAAAGCTAGTTTTTCAAGGTGAGGGTACCTTGTTTTACATCTATTAAGGTTTTGCTGATATAGTAAATCGGAGATTGCGTAGCTTTGTTTTCACGGATCAAGACTGCGCTATCGCGACTTCGGAGACTGCTAGATACACAAGTAGACATTCACCTGGGTTTGCCTTGACGAGTATGGGTGGCGAAGATAGGTACGCTTTCAGTTTTCTCAGGGCGTCGACTCATTCTGCATTCCATTGCAGTCCGTGGTCTTTCCTTGGCATGTTGAAGAATTTATGGCATCTATCCGATGATCATGAAATGAACCTTGGGCAGCTATTCGTCCTGTTAATTTCTACACTTGTTTTTTGCTAGTGAGTATCTCCGGTATTCCTTCGATGGCCCTGATCTGATACGGGTTGACCTCGATATCCCTTTGTGACACTTGAAAGTCGAGGAACTTTCCTGAAGTTATGCCGAAGGCACATTTTTTGGGATTTAGCTTCATCCCGTATCGCCTCAAGATCTCGAAGGCTTCCTTAAGATGGCCAATGTGATCCTCTTGTTTTGTCGATTTTACTTGCATGTCGTCGATGTATACCTCCATGGTCTTACCGAGTTATTCTTTGAACATCTTGGTGACTAACCTTTGATATGTCGCCCCTGCATTCTTAAGTTCGAACGACATTACCTTATAGCAGTACGTTCCTCGGTGAGTGATGAAAGCGGTCTTTTCTTGATCCTCTTCAGCCATTCGAATTTGGTTGTAGCCGGAGTAGGTGTCCAAGAAGCTGAGTAGTTCGTGCCTCATTGTTGCGTCGATGAGCTGATCGATGTGTGGTAACAGAAAGGAATCTTTCGGGCATGCTTTGTTCGGTCGGTGAAATCGACACACATCCGCCATTTCCCATTCTTCTTTTTGACCATGACCACATTGGCGACCCATTGGGGGTATTTCGACTCTCTGATGGAACCATTAGCGAGTAATTTATCAACCTCCTCGCTGACTGCCTCATTGATGACGACATTAAACTTTCTCCTCATTTGTCGTACCGGCGGGTAAAGAGGATCGACATTCAGCCTGTGTGTGGCGATATCCCTTGGGATTCCTAGCATATCTAAGTGGGAGAAGGCAAACAAATCGGCGTTGTTAGTTAAAAACTCACGATATTTACCTGGTTCCGAGAGGTTGTGTTCGATATATGTCTTTTTTGTGTTATTGGTGTCGTCCAGTTAGACGGGATCGAGATCTTCTATGGTTTTTTGCAGGCTTCTACAATATCTAGGTCTCAGATGGCCTCTACCTGTACGTCGGGTTTGGTTTCCGACACGGCTGATTGCTATGCCTCCGCACTTTCCCCTTTTAGTTATTTGGTGTGTGTGCAGTCTTGGGTGATCCGGTAGCATTCTTGGGTGGTACGTGGCTCGCCTCGGATGCTGAATATCCCCCATGGGGTGGGAAATTTGATTACTTGATAGAAACTTGACGGGACGGCTCGCATGGTGTGTGTCCATAGACGTCCTATGATGGCATTGTAGGCTGGTTCCTGGTTCATGACGTGGAATGTCGTTTCCAGGGTGACTCTTCCTGCCAGGACAGGCAACACTATTTCCCTAAGGTTTGTTCCACTGCATTATTAAAACCCGTTAGTGTTATGCAACGTGGTATTATTTTATCCTCGAGCCTCATCTTCATGAGAACTCGTGGGTGAACAATACATGCGCCGCTTTCATCATCCACCATTATTCTTTTTACATAGGTATCTGCGATGCGTAAAGTTATAACCAAAGCATCATAGTGAGGGAAAGACAAACCATCAGTATCCGACTTATTGAAGATAATACTATCTTCGAGGTCGTCATACCTTTTGTGGGCGACTGTCCGTTTGAGTTTATATGTGGTGGTGAATTTCACATGGTTGATTATTGTATCGTCGCCGCCGCCAATGATCATTTGTATGGTACGCGCTGGTGAGGGTGGTTTTAGAGGTCCTTGAGGTTGATCGCGTCTGCGAGCGAAGTTGGCCCGTCCTCGGTCGCTCAGCAGGTCTTTCAGGTATCCCTAGTTTAACATTCTTACCACTTCTCGTCGCAGACCGATGCAGTCTTCGGTCTTGTGTCCTCTTTCCTGGTGGAATTCACACAGGACGTTCGACTTCCTGGTGCTCAGATCTGACTTCATCTTTTGCGGCCACTGCACCTTCGTGCCGAGCTTTTCCAGTGCATATACTATTTCTGAAGGAGAAACACAAAAGTTATGAGTAGATAATAGTGTAGGCATACCACTTTCGTTTCGGGGAGATACGGTGTGTCAAAGTACGACGTTTGTATGTCGTGGAGGAGGTAGATTGGGTATTCGGATATAGGGCTAGTGCCTTTCTTGGTTGAAACGTGGTAGTTGATCCCTTCGACCATCATTACGACAATCTCTCCTTGTCTCGGTTTGGACTGATGTTAATCGCTGGAGCGGACCGTTCAGGTCATCCTCATTTGCCCTCACTTTGGCGCAATAGGCATTATGGATCTCTTCCCACGTGGTAGGGGTATTTCATGAGTCTACTTAGTAGCTTTTGGTTGCTTTTGACCCATTTCTATCCAACCCATTTTGAAAGGCTGCTACTGCCATCCCTTCTGACACGTTCGGAAGGCTCATACTTACCCTGTTGAATCGGGCTAGGAAATCCCGAAGTCTCTCACCCGTTGTTTGCCTACGGCGAAGATATCATTGACCCTAGCCTCTGCCTTTTTTGCTCCTACGTGAGCGGTGACGAACTTATCTGCCATCTCTTCGAACGTTGATATCGATCGCGCTGGTAGTTGGGAATACCATGTCAATCCTCCCCCTGTTAGAGTTTCGGCGAACTTTTTCAGCAGTACAGACGATACCTGTTCCTTTGATAAATCGTTACCTTTTACTGCGGTAACGTAATTGATTAAGTGATCCTCTGGGTCCGTGGTGCCATCATATATTTTCAAATATGGAGGCATTTTGAAGGTCTTCGGAATAGAATGGGGAGTTTCCTCTTCGATATATGGTTGTTCGACGAATCGGCCCACATCGCGTTTGGTAACAACTTCAGAGCGCCTGGTATTTTATCAACCCTTTCCTGATGTTCCTTCATCTAGTCGCGGAGTGTTTTGTTCTCATTTTCCATATCTTCCATTTTCTTTAAGATGTCCGTAAGTGCATTGTTGCCTGCATCAGTAACAGTACGGGTGTTACCTGTTCGTGTAGTGTCTGTCTCATCGGCAGCTGTGAGCACGTGATTTTTGCCCTATATGTATTATTCCAACAAATTCAAAATAACTTCTGTCAGTGTTTGCAATTTTGTCGGATTTTGTGGCACTTTCTGTTAATTGTTTGCATTCTGTTTGTGCATCTTAATTGATGATAAAATACAAAACAATATGTTGCATTTTGCGTTTAGGATTTAATTTTATATTTTAGGATTAATAGACAAATTAATTATTTTATAAAAAACGGGAAAAATCACAAAAATAGTTTATTTTGCACTTTTAATTTTAATGTCGAATTTTGGTAGTTTTTCCCTTTAATTTGATTTTTAATTATTGGTAGTAACAATTATTAGGGTTAATTAATTTAATATGGTAGGATAATTTGGTTTAGGATTCAATTTAAGTTTTAATTTCAATTTTGGAAAAGAAAAAGATTTTTGTTAAAAAGAAAAAGAAAGAAAAAATGAATTGGAAAAAGGAAGGAAGTAAAGAAGGTTCAAATTTGGGCTCAAATCAGGTCCAACCGTCCTAGCCCAAATGAAGCCACCCAATACCCGACCTAACCCACGCCTAACCCGGTCCAGATCCTCCTCAAACGAAATGACGTCGTTTCGATCAGTGTCGATCTGAGCCGTTGATCTCCACTTGATTGAACGGCTCGGAACTAAAGCTTAGGGAGTATTTATATGTCCAAATCTTTCCCACCCCCTCAAAACCCTTCTGCTCAACACCCCACCCGAACACCCAAGTCTAACCCTAACGGAGCTACCCCAATTTCCACCACAATCTACCGGCGGCGCCACCTCCAAACGCCACCAAAATAACACCCCATGACTCCCCACTCCCCTCTTTCTAAATCCCGAACCGATTTCCTTTGAATCTGCCCAGAACTTCTCGAATCTTGGTCTGAAGAGAAGAACCCTAAAATCCCAAATTCCAAATCAACGGGTGTGCTGAAGGTTTCAGACTACAACAGACTTTATTCGCGTATTTTCACATGAAAATACACGATTAAGGGCTATTCCGATCAGGAATTTGAAAAGCCCTGCAAAGTTTATCGAATCGGCTTCTGGCTGGCGTTAGGTATCTTCTTTGTTCGTTTTGTTTAGTTGTTTATCTTTCCTTTTGTGTTTCTGCTTCATCTCCTCTTCTGGGTTTTTGTTTAGTTGTTCCGAAGTTTTGTCATGCATGCATGATTAGTTCAGGGCCCTTTCTTAATTAGTTAATCATCTAGCAGTTCAGTTAATTCCCTCTATTTTGTGTTAGTTAGTAGTAATTTAGTTTAGGGTCTTAGTTTTAAAAATTGTTCCAGTACTTGGATGGTTCTGTCTCTCAGAAGCTCATAGAGTTTAGGGTTATTTACGAATTGGGCTTTGGTCTGTTGTTGACCCATCTCGCAAATGTAGCCCGTTTAATTGGGTCTCTATCCTTGGGTCAATTTGACCCGTTTGGATTTCTGAAGTAAATATCAGAGGTCTAAGGGGTAATTTGGGGTAATTAGTTGAGGGAATCTTTTGTAACAGCCCAAGGAAACTTCTAGGAAGCTGGGGTGGGGGCTAGTTGGTAAATCTGATTTTTGAACTAAGGTTTCCTGAGCAAAAATGAAAATTAAAAGAGGGCTAAAGTGCAAAATCACAATCTAAAGTCTGCCCTACTTTGCTTGCCTATAAAGGCATCTCTATCTTGCCTTTAAAGGCGAGGATTGGAAGAGTTTAAAGAAATACAGACCCAAAGAAATAGAAAAAGACAGAAAATAAAAAAAAAACGCTGGAAAAACAAAAATTTCATGTTCCATTGAAAGTTTTTGTAATTCTTGAGGCTCTCACTTCTGAAACAATCTCTGAACAATCAGGGGCTAGAATGGTTTGAACTTGGTTGGATTTCAAAAGTTTGGTTCAAATCTTGGCTGTGTGTTTATTTTGCTGGGCATCAGTTGATATTTCTGTTGAATCAAAGTTTGGTTAAAAGCTGGTGTCATTGGTTATTTCTGGGCTGACTCTACTGCTGCTGTTGATTAACTTCTTATTCTCCTTATTTCTTTCTTCAATTCCAGGTACACATCTTGATTCTAGACATGTAAAGAGGTTTCAAGCGTTATGAAGAAATGAGGATTCTTATTACTTGCTAGATGTCTTTCTCTATTGTTCGTTTCATTTGATTTGTTAGGCCATGTCTTCTGTTCTAGTAGGTGTAAAATAATGTTATGCCATGAACCTTTGAGATTTATTTTGGGACTTGTAATTGGACTCTGTTTGGTGTTCATTTATTCAATCTGTGCTAGAGCTATCTGTTAGGGACTGTATGGAGTAGTCTTAGGGTCTGTTAAGTAAATATGTTCGCCTAACAGTGTTAGATCAAAGCTTGTTTTCCACAAATAATATTGACCTCTCTGTATTCATTTGTTAATAGTATGAATCCGTGGGTATCTTTGTGGAGACCCAAGTGATCTGTATGTTAGGTTCAGGTACTTTGATAGTATTAGGAACATGCCTATTTCAATTTGAGTTCATTAATTAATTGGAGATATAAATGGCAGGTGCTTTTTTTTAATCAGTTATACATGGGCAGTTTCGATTAGAAATGGTGTTGGAATTTTTGAATGGCTAATTAGTTATCTTGTACTTGAATAACTTGAATCCATAAGTAAAGAGTTGATTCCATCTCATGCTTCATGTAATGTCTTGATGGATTTATAATTAATTCGTTGTGCACGAAGACGGGTTCAGAAAACTTAGGCCCAACGTTGGCTCAATTAATGAAATCAAGGCCATTTGAGATTGCTAGTGACCTTCCCAGCATTAAAGGAATTGTGCACAAGTACTCTGATGCCTTCGTATGCTGGGAGACTCGATCTCGAGTCCGGCCTTAGTCCATATCCGATTTTCCAAAGCCTTGCAATTCATTCGGGCCAGTTGCCAACCCAATGCCATTTCAGCTGAACGCCTAGCTTCAATTTAACACAAGCCCAATAGTTATTATGTTAGCTTGAACATTAGCCTAGAATAATTAAAATTCCTTTAAGCTCTCCTTAATTAATTAGACTCTTACAATTGGTTTGAGATGCGCCATATTAGCCAAGCCAACAATTATGGCCCTCACTTAATTAACTTTAATCCTTTAGAAATCGAGGTGAGCCATTTAATGAATTTTCCATGGCCCTCGTAAACTTAAAAATGCGTAGTTGTTTTAGGCGCGCTATGTAAAAATTACTTTCCTTAAACTCGGGTGCGCATTTCATGTGACCTAAATCAAATCTTAAAACGTTGAATAAAATATGTTTAGGATTGCGGGTGCATTTCATGTGGCATAATCCAAAGACGTGTTTTAAACGACGTTTAATCTTCTTTAAAAATTGAATAAAAACAGTTAAAAGGTTAAATTTGCACATAGGTTCAAAATGTTCTAAAATCAGATAATTAGGCCGATTATAACAGTTGAGCGACCGTGCTAGAACCACGAAGCTCGGGAATGCCTAACACCTTCTCCCGGGTTAACAGAATTCCTTACTCGGATTTCTGGTTCGCGGACTGTTAAATAGAGTCAAACTTTTCCTTGATTCGGGATTAAAACCGGTGACTTAGGACACCATAAAACTCCCAAGTGGCGACTCTGAATCTTTTAACAATAAATCCCGTTTCGATTGTTCTTTAATTGGAAAAACTCCCTTTATTCATACCCTTCCGGGGTATAATAAAAAGGAGGTGTGACAGCTCTGGCGACTCTGCTGGGGATCGAACCCAGAATCTCTGGTTCAGGGTTCAAGAATTCGAGCTTAGAATAATTGTTATAGTTGGTTTTATCCACTATCTGATTTTGTTACCTGATTTGAGCCTAATGCGCTAATTGATTGCTTTTACCGCTTTGATATTCCATGAACTGTATATAAATTGTTGTGAAATCCCTCTTCTCTCTGAGTCTTCTAAATCATAAAGAAGTGTGCACTTCATGTGACTTCTTTTCTGTTAGAGTCATATTCCAAATTTAGAACGAGGTTCGGATAAGTTGAAAAGCCGGTGAAGCTTCTGTATTCCCGGTACACTGCCCCCCTCGGCTCGAGCTATCCGTTCGGGTAAGCCAGGTCTAGAACAATAAATCCAGGATTTAAACCTAGCAAAACACAGCTTCATGCCGGATCCCTAGTAGGAACGTTTGTTTGCATCATGTGCATTTTGACTTTAGAGACTCAACACAGGGGTTGGGTCTGTCTAGGACAGGTGCACCCGAAACAAAAGACCATCCTGATGCATCTTACTTGCTACTTGTGCATTTATTTGCTTCGGATTTGCGTGCTGACCAGCTTTTGAATAAAAGGAGAGAATTTGGGAAAAGAAATAGCAATATGAGGGGTAAAAAGAATTAATCGCCTGTTCTAAAAAAACCAATGTCCAAATAATGTCGAAACTCTGCCGAATTTTCGAGAACATAAAAAATAAAAATTAAAAAGAAAGAGGTTTTTGTTTTCAAAAATAGTTTTATTTGCCAATGAAATAAAAAAGAGAGACTCTTGTTTTCAAAACTAGTTTGTTTTATTTACCCGAACTACGCCAGTTTGATTCTCACAGGGCGTGAGATACGTAGGCAACCCCCATCGGGTCCAACTTCCTTTTTGCAAAAATAGCCCAAAAGCCCAAAAATTTTACTTTGATTTGAAAATAATTAGGGTGATGCCATTCTTGTCAGAAATAGCCGAATGTCCCTAAAAGGGCGCCGAAAGGCTGTTTTTGCGAGAACAACCACTTTTGTCACTTTCAAAGGTTTTGGCCGGTTAGCTGACACAGCCTTAAAATCTTAGTTTTTGAAGTGCTGAAAGGCCGTGTTGGCAAGGCCGGATGTTTTATGGAAATTTTGGAATTGGTCATTTCTCTTAAGTCAAAACGAGTCATGGATTTCTTTTAAAATTAAAATCACCCTAATAAATGTGCAAGATGAGCACAAATCAAAATGAACCTTTCTCAGTCCGTGAAGAGATCCCTTTGGAGCTACATATGTGGTGGCATGATTTGGGGGACGACGACAGAAAAATTGCGACAAAAACACAAGGCGGTCTTATTGGGATTTTGAAGGTCAAGCCCAGAAAAGACGTGATTGAGGCCTTAATACCGTTTTGGGACCCAACACATAATGTGTTCCACTTTGCGGATTTCGAGTTAACTCCTATGCTAGAAGAGATAGCAGGCTATGCAGGTTTCGAAGGGAATCTTAGAAGTCAATACCCGGTAGCACCAAGAACAGTGACCCCCCACATATTTTTGGACTTGTTAAGCATCAGTCGGGATGTCCGAGACGGAAATTTGGCCAAAGGATTTTGTACCTTCTACTTTCTGTACCGACGATACGGGAATCCACGTGGCTTCGAAATACCAGATACTGGTCTTACTCATGCTGGGAATAAAGACAAGTGGGAAGCTCGGAGAGGATTGGCTTTCATAGTGGCATTCCTGGGTATTTTGGTTTGCCCGAGAAAAGATGGGAACATAGAGATGGGATTAGTAGGGATAGCTGACTTTATGGTGAAGAAGACAAATGGGACTATAGTGCCGTTGATCTTGACAGAAATTTACCGAGCTTTTACTGCTCTTACTCGTTGTCGAGAAGGAGGAAAGTTCTTTGAAGGGTGCAATATGCTGTTACAAATATGGATGGAGGAATATCTTTGCCACCGTCCTGGATACTTGAATTGCGGTATGATTGGCCTCGAGTGCATCGGAAAACATGAAAAGTGAGTAGAGGGTTATGAGTTTCCAGATGGTACGGAAGCATGGCATGCTCATTTGAGATCTTTGACCGCAAATAAGATCGAATAGACATTCGGATGGCTCTCGGTCAATGAAGTAATCTATATGTCGGCTGAGGTGTGTTTTTTGCTATTGATGGGTTTGCGGAGTATCCAGCCTTATGCCCCGCACAGAGTCTTGCGTCAGTTGGGCTGGTACTAGACCATCCCACACAATGAAGATTTGAGTCAGCAAGTCATTGAGTTAGATCCAAAAGCTGCCTTCCTAGAAGAAAAAGTGCGTCGGGTTTGGCATCAGTGCAGATTCTTAGGGCCTAACACGCGAGTACGAGACCTATCCAGAGGCGAGGTGGAGCCTAGTTATATTGCTTGGTATGGTAAAAGATCCCGAGTTCAACATGAGCCTGACAGGCCCGCAAAGAGACCCCATGTCCAGCAATTCACCGACGGAGCTCAGGTACAATGAGATTGGCTGAACAAAGAAAACGAGTAAAGGGCTACCATAAGCAAGTTGGAAAAGCAAGTTAGAGAACTGCAATTCGAGAATAGCTTGCAAGTGGCGGCGGATGAAGGAGAAAAGAAAAGGCTAGCCAAAGAAAATGAAGCCCTTCGAGCTCAAATTCAAAAATTGAAAGTAGCGGCGGAAAATCCAGTCCGAAGTGACAGAGATGAAAAGCTCATAGCTAACCTGAGGCAAAAAGTGAGTGACTACAGTTTCAATTTGAACAAAGCAGAAAGTGAACTAGCCAAGGCTCAAAATCAATTGGCTAAGAACGCAAATGAACGGGTACACCTGGTTAAGCTGTTGAGAGAATGGCACGACGATGAGGTCGCAGGGTTGAAGAAGAGGTCATCGCCACAGAAAATAAAATGATCAAGCAGGCAAAAGACTTCAAGGTTGAAAGGGAACACTGTTAGAAATAGACTTGCAATAACTTCAGGAACAAAATTATGCAGCTGAGCAAACTTTGGAGGCCAGGGCCAGCAGATTGGGCGGTTGTTACAAGAAAAGGGCATCATAAGAGATAAAATTAAAAGCATCACCGACTACATCGTTATGAAGTGCCACATCTGTGAGGATATGACTCGCACTACTTTTTTTGCAGCAGTGATGACCTTTGTTAAACAAATAATGAACGACTTGGACCGACTTCAAAGGGATCTTGCACATAGGCCCGTGGCGAGACCGAATGATGTCCCGCGGGCACCAGGAGCATTGATGTACTCGTGAATTTCCGTTTTAGTTTGTATTTCATTTTCTGTCAGAGTCTGTAAGTCATGTTGGGTTTGTATTTTCTTTTTGTTTTTGAGTCTGCATTTCTTTGAAGTATGATAGCTTATTTTCGGAGTCTGTGTTTGTCTTTGCATCAGAGTCTGTAAGTCTTTTGGAAGTTGTTAGTATTGAGTCTTTGTAATCGAAGCATCTGTTTTTATAAAAACTGAAAATCCCCAAAAATGTTTTATTTTGCACTTATCTACAAGAACTACGCTTGGTCTGACTTATGCGGGGTCATGATACGTAGGCAATCTCTGTAGGATTCGACCGTAACCAAATAAAAGAGAGTAAAGAGAAGAAAGAGCGGAAAAACAAAAGAGAAAGAAAATAAGAAATAAGAGAGAGTAAAGACAAAGAGAGAACAGAGGCAGGAATGAAAAGAAAGGAAAAGAAAAGAAAAGAAAGGGGGATGTTAGCAATTAAAAGAAGGAAAAGGACGAGATGACGCATGCAACCAATCAAATACACAATAGAGACGGTTAACTGTTTAGTTGCATTCATGCCCAATGTGCGGTTACCAATCTGTTAAAGCCTAATCGCTAACAAGGTTGTTTGTTTGATGTATTAAGTTCAGGCAGGTAGTTAGTTGACTGGCATTCTGGCAACTCACTCCTACAACACCCGATCGAAAGAGAGGCTAAATATGGTCGACCAGGAACTGGAAACAAGTATTGTCGACCCGTCGAAAGAGGTGGAAGAAATGGACATTAATGCAATGAGGGAAGAAATGTATACGCTGAAACAGCAGATTGCTGAAATGTACCAAGCTTGGGCGAAAGGGCATCCACCACCGGTTTATCCCGCCAATCCTGCTTATATCCTACCATCAGCCCAACCTCCGGAGCCTCCCACTGTGAACTCATTTCCAGCCTTCCCCCTTTACCAACAATGCCATGGCACCACTTCCCATACTTCTCAAGCTCCACCACCCAAACAAGTCCCGTACCCTTCCACACCAATTGCACCTGTTTTTGTGGCACCTCTACCTGCCACATTACACAGATCTTCCAGTGAACCCCTGTTTCAAACTCACGACAACCAGTACTATCCCCCTGAACCCACCTTTAAAGTTCCAGATACATATCCTTACACTCATCATCTTGATATCCCGGCAGAGACCGAGAAACCGCCCAAAAATCCCGAGCATGAAGAGATGATCAGAAAGGTCAAAAGCTTAGAGCAATCGTTCCGAGATATGAAGGGTTTGGGAGGCCAAGTGAGTGTGGCCTATAAGGATTTGTGTCTGTTCCCAGATGTTCAGCTGCCAGCAGGGTTCAAAATGCCCAAGTTTGATCTGTACGATGGGCATGGTGACCCGGTAGCACACTTAAGAGGATTCTGTAGCAAGATGAGAGGAGCAGGTGGAAGAGACGAATTGCTGATGGCATATTTCGGCCAAAGTTTGAGTGGGTCGGCGCTAGAATGGTACACCAGACAAGATCATAGCAGGTGATACACATAGGACGATTTGGCCCAAGCCTTCGCCTGTCATTTCCAGTATAATCTTGAAATCATCCCAGATCGTCTGTCATTGACGAAGATTGAGAAGAAGTCCAGTGAGATTTTCCGAAAATATGGGTTCCGTTGGAGAGAGCAAGCAGCGAGGGTTGACCCTCCGATGAAAGAGAGCGAGATAGTTGATTATTTCTTGCAGGCTTTGGAGCCCACTTATTTTGGTCACCTGGTGTCAGCAGTTGGCAAGTCCTTTAATGAAGTTGTAAAAATGGGAGGCATGGTTGAGGAGGGACTCAAGTCCAATAAGATTATGAGTTATTCAACAATCAAAGCAACCACTCAGGCCATTCAAAACGGTACTGGGGGTGTGCTCGGAAAGAAGAAGAAAGAGGATGTTACAACGATCGAGTCGGCTACTTGGGGTGGATCCAGGAACACTCCACCATTCTACAACCAGCCTCGACCCTATCCCCAAACATACCCCCACACTCCATATAGCCCACCACAATACTACTACCCATTACCAGATCCCCATTTTTCTATCTATCACACACAAACCTATACCCAACCTCCCACTCACGCGCAATGGCGTGTGCCAGCTCCACATAGTCCCTACCAAGCTCCACAAAATACCCATCCACCCCAAAAAGCCTACAAAAACCGGCCTGGAACAGGTTTTCGACCCAATCAAGCCTTTAAGAATGAAAGGTTGCAGAAGCAGAAGACTTTCACTCCATTAGGAGAATCATATACCAGCCTATTCCACAGACTAAGATAGTTGGGTATGTTGAATCCGATCGAGGCCAAAGTGCCGAATCCTCTTCCCAGAAATCTTGATCGCTCGGTGAGTTGTGAGTATTGTTCAGGGGCCCTGGGCCATGACATAGGAAATGCTGGAAACTAAAAACAGCTGTACAAGAGCTCATTGATACTTATCGGATCGAGGTTCAGGCCCCAGAAACACCAAACATCAACCAAAATCCGCTACCAGCTCACCATGAGACCCATATGATTGAGTTGATACACAAGGGAGGGGAGGCTAAGAAACCCTCGTAGACGGTGATGATGATCCGCTCCAGTGAAACCAATTCAAAGAAAAAGGTAACCAGCGGGAAATCAGTGGTCCAGTAGAAAGAGGTAGATAACAAGCCAGCTGTGGTAGCCGAGAAAGGGTCGTCAAGTACTGTTGCAGTGAAACCAGAGAAAGCTAAATTGGTGGTACCAGGGGTTACAAGTAAACCTGTCGTGGTCGTGAAGGGTGCTCGCACAGAGCCTGTTATTATAAAACCAGTAACTCAGCTTCCAGTGATCAGCAGCAAGGTGGTCTCATGGAATTACGAACGAGTGACAGTAACTTACCAGGGGAAAGAGGTTAGAGAAGAAGTATGTGAGACCCATGGTTTGACTCGATCGAGGAGATGCTTTTCCCCCGAAGAGTTGAGAAAAGCTAAGACCTCAAAAGATAATCCAGTGTTGGTGAAGAAAGCAGTAACTTAGGAAGAAACAGAAGAATTCCTGAGAAAGATAAAAGCGTAAGACTATTCTATTGTTGAACAGTTAAGGAAGACACCAGCTCAGATCTCGCTCTTGTCATTATTGATTCATTCAGATGAACACCATAGTGCTTTAATGAAGATCTTGAACGAAGCTTACGTTCCTGACAAAATCTCAGTAAACCACTTGGAAAAGATAGTTAACAAGATATTTGAGGTAAACCGAGTCACCTTTTTCGATGATGAGTTGCCCGTGGAGGGTACCGAGCACAATAGAGCCCTCTATCTGACGGTGAAATGCGAAGACTCCGTGGTTACTCGGGTACTGATTGACAACAGGTGTAGCACGAACATCTGTCCTCTCGCCACATTGAACAAGCTGCAAGTGGAGGATGAAAGAATTCATATGAACAATATTTGCGTTCGAGGATTCGACGGTGGAGGGAAGGATTTAGTCGGGGACATAGTGCTTGAGCTCACAATAGGGCCTGTTGAATTTAGTATGGAATTCCAGGTGCTCGATGTGGCTGTTTCGTACAATCTGTTGTTGGGACGACCCTGGATCCATGCTGCCAAAGTAGTCCCGTCTACTCTGCATCAAATGGTAAAGTTTGAATGGGATAGACAAGAAATTATTGTACATGGCGAAGATAGTTTGTGTGTGCCCAATGGTGCCATTGTTCCGTTCATAGAGGTTGACGATGGCAAGGGACCATGGGTTTATCAGGTTTCCGACACAGTATCGGAGAGAAAATTCCGGAAGGAAAGCATGTTCCAACTCCAAAGATGGCTGCAGCATCAGTTATAGTAGCTGTTGAAATGTTGAAAAATGGTTTCGTACCGGGCAATGGTTTAGGTGCATCTCTGCAAGGTATTGTGCGGCCAGTTTCTCTTCCAAAGAATCTGGATACTTTTGGTCTTGGGTTCAAACCCACCATTGTAGACGTGAGAAGAGCTAGGAAAATGAAGAAGAAAGCATGGGCATTGCCAAAGCCAGTCCCGCATTTGTCTAGGTCATTCGTCAGGCCGGGTACAAGAAAGCAACTGTTGTCAAAGGTCCCTGGACCACTGATTGGAGCCGATGGACATTTGGAGAAGGGGTTCGAAAGGTTATTCGCCGAGGTCAATATGGTTCAGTCTGGGGAAGGGTCCAGCAAGGCAGATGTGCAATTTGTGGGACCACGTGCAAAAGTCAACAACTGGGAAGCTACTCTTCTTCCTACCCGGAGGGAGTCTTGGTAGTGGGTTTTGATTTTCTTTTAGTTGTCTGGATTATTCCAGGGTCTGTAATTCAGATACTATGTTCTGTCCAATTGGATGTGCTAAAACCCTGTTATCTTTATCTTCAATGAAATGCAATTGTTCCTTTTCCTTCATTTCTTCTAATTTTATTTTTGTTTTGTTTTCTTCTTTTGTACAGTTCTTTTCATGCTGATATCAATGACATGACATGCATGAGGAATCTTCAGCCCAATTTTAAAAGCCAATCCAACTCTAAAATAATAATAATAGAAATTGAGTGTGATGACGAGTTGGAATTTGATGATGATGAGGCCTATGAAGAAATTAGTAAGGAACTAAGTCATTTTGAGGAAAAGCCCAAACCTAATTTGAATGATACAGAAGCAGTTAATCTAGGGGACCAAGAAAATGTCCGTAAAACTAAAATAAGTGTCCATTTGGAACCTCAATTCAGGGAAGAGATCATCAAAGCACTGTTCAAATATAAAGACATTTTTGCATGGTCCTATGACGACATGCCGGGTCTAAGCACTAATTTAGTGGTTCACAAGTTGCCCACAAACCCGGCATTCCCCCTGTCAAACAGAAGCTGAGAAAGTTCAAGACGGATATGAGTGTAAAAATCAAGGAAGAGGTCACCAAGCAGTTCGACGCCAAAGTCATTCGGGTCACCCGGTATCCCACCTTGTTAGCCAATATTGTGCCTGTGCCAAAGAAGAATGGCAAGACCAGGGTGTGCGTTGATTATCAGGATCTCAACAAAGCAAGTCCGAAGGATAACTTTCCCCTACCAAACATCCATATATTGATTGACAATTGTGCCAAACATGAGATTGGTTCTTTTGTGGATTGTTACACAGGTTATCATCAAATCTTGATGGACGAGGAGGATGCAGAAAAGACGGCATTCATCACGCCATGGGGAACGTACTACTATCGGGTCATGCCATTCGGTTTGAAAAATGCTGGGGCAACCTACATGAGGGCAATAACAACAATATTCCATGATATGATACACCAGGAAATCGAGGTGTACGTGGATGATGTGATCGTGAAGTCTAGAAAGTAGTCTGACCATGTCAAGGATCTGAAGAAGTTCTTCCGAAGGCTTCGCAGGTACAATCTCAAGCTTAATCCTACAAAGTGTGCTTTTGGGGTGCCGTCTGGAAAGTTGTTGGGGTTCGTAGTCAGTCGCTGGGGTATTGAATTGGACCCATCAAAAATCAAAGCCATCCAGGAATTGCCACCTCCGAAGAACAAGACCGAGGTGATGAGTTTTTTGGGGAGATTGAATTATATCAGCAGGTTCATCGCTCAGCTCACGACAACTTGTGAGCCTATCTTCAAGCTTTTAAAGAAAGACGCTGCGGCCAAGTGGACAGATGAATGTCAGGAGGCGTTTGATAAGATAAAAGGGTATTTGTCAAATCTACCCGTGTTGGTCCCGCCAGAGCCAGGGCAAACTTTGATTCTATATTTGACGGTATTGGACAATTCATTCGGCTGTGTACTGGGTCAACATGATATCACTGGCAGGAAGGAGTAGGCCATATATTATCTCAGCAAGAAATTCACACCGTACGAGGTTAAGTACACTCAGCTTGAGAGGATATGTTGCGCCCTAACTTGGGTGGCGCAAGAAGTTGAAACATTATTTGTCATCTTATACTACTTACCTCATATCTCGCTTGGATCCATTGAAGTATATCTTTCAGAAGCCTATGCCCACAGGGAGGCTTGCAAAGTGGCAGATCCTGCTCACAGAGTTTGACATTGTCTACGTGACTCGAACTGCAATGAAAGCACAGGCCTTGGTGGACTACCTGGCCGAGAATCCGGTTGATAAAAATTACGAACCTTTGAAAACTTATTTCCCTGATGAAGAGGTGATGCACATTGATGAGTTGGAGCAAGTTGAAAAGACGAGATGGAAACTTTTCTTTGATGGGGCTGCAAATATGAAGGGCGTGGGGATAAGAGCGGTACTTATTTCTGAAACAGGGCAACACTAACCTGTTATGGCTCAACTCCGTTTTTACTGTACCAACAACATGGATGAATACGAGGCCTGCATTTTGGGTTTGAGGTTAGCTGTGGATATGGGTGTCCAGGAAGTCTTGGTCTTGGGTGACTCGGACCTCCTAGTGCACCAAATTCAGGGAGAATGGGAAACCCGAGATTTGAAACTCATACCGTACATAAAATGTTTGTATGATCTTTGTCAATGGTTTTAGTCGATAGAATTCAAGCATATCCCAAGGATCCATAATGAAGTCGCCGATGCTTTGGCTACTCTGGTGTCAATGTTACATCATCCAGATAAGGCTTATGTGGACCTTTTGCAGATTCAGGTCCATAATCAGCATGCTTATTGTAATATGGCGGAAGAAGAACTGGATGGGGAGCCATGGTTCCATGATATCAAAGAATACATTAGGATGAGGGTATATCCGGTATAGGCCACTGGTGATCAGAAAAGAACAATTCGATGATTGGAGAGTAGATTTTTCTTCAGTGGAGGGGTATTGTACAAAAGAACTCCAAATCTGGGATTGCTAAGATGCGTAGATGCAAGACAGGCCACAACAATCATGACTAAGGTACACTCCGGAGTTTGTGGACTGCATATGAGTGGGTACGTTCTGGCAAAGAAGATTCTCCGAGCAGGTTATTACTGGCTCACTATGGAGCGGGATTGCATCAGTTTTGTGCATAAATGTCATTAGTGCTAAGTGCATGGAGATTTGATTCATTCTCCACCATTTGAATTACATACAATGTCTGCACCATGGCCTTTTGTTGCTTAGGGCATGGATGTCATTGGGACAATCGAGCCAGCAACATCGAACAGACACAGATTTATTCTGGTAGCCATTGATTATTTCACTAAGTGGGTTGAAGCGAAAACGTTCAAATCTGTGACCAAGAAAGCAGTGGTTGACTTTGTGCATTCAAATATCATCTGTCGGTTTGGGATTCCTAAGGTGATCATCACGGAAAATGGCGCTAATCTCAACAGTCATCTGATGATGGAGACATGTAAGAAGTTTAAGATTATACATCGCAATTCCACCCCATATCGCCCTAAGGCGAATGGAGCAGTCGAGGCAGCCAACAAGAATATAAAGAAGATACTTCGAAAAATAGTGGAAGGTTCTAGGCAGTGGCATGAAAAGTTACCGTTTGCGTTGCTGGGTTATCGCACTACTATCCGCACTTTAGTAGGGGCTACTCCTTATTTGTTGGTGTATGGCACGGAGGCAGTAATACCCGTAGAAATTGAAATCCCATCCCTTCGAATTGTTGCTGAGGCAGAAATTGATGATGTTGAATGGGTCAAAACCCGCTTGGAGCAGTTAAGTCTGATTGATGAAAAGAGATTGGCGGCAGTATGTCATGGCCAATTGTACTAACAGAGAATGGAAAGAGCATACAACAAGAAGGTACGTCCACGGAAGTTCGAAGTAGGTCAACTAGTGTTGAGACGTATCTTGCCTCACCAGGCTGAAGCAAAAGTAAAGTTCGCCCCAAACTGGCAGGGGCCATTTGTTGTAACTAGAGTGTTTTCCAATGGCGCGTTATATTTGACAGATGTGGAAGGAAAATGTGTAGAAATGGCTATCAATTCCAATGCAGTCAAAAGATATTATGTATGATTCTTTTATTTGATTATACTTGTTTGTATTTGGCATACATTGAAGATTGAAATGACGAAGGCGTTTTGTTCTGCTATCTAAACACTTTATCCTTTGTCACCCCTTTTTGAGCCTTATTTATTTTCTTTCATACCCCTCTTTCGGAATCAACGACACAATTCAGAAACACAAGTGCGGAGGATAAGTAAGTGAAAAGAAAAAGAAAGAATGAAAAGAAAAGAAAAGGAGAAGAAAAATGAAAAAGAAAGAGAAAGAAAAGAAAAGAAAAGAAAAGAGAGAAGCAAAAAGAGAAAAAAAAAAAGAAGAAAAAGGAAAAATCACAACAACAAAGCAATATTTTATGTCATGAACTACGTTCGACCTGATTCCTTTTAAGGATACGTAGGCAGCCTCACGGTTCGGTCTCATCAAAACAAAAGTCCAAAAGTCCCCAAGCAAGGAACTGGGGCAGAAGTTGTGGATGTTATGAGAAACCTGATTCCGAAAGTTGTAAGTCTAACCCATTTGAGTTGTTTTGAGCCTTTTATACCCTTTCTTTTTAACCCTGTCCAAAAGCCCACAGTACGGTCCAAAGAAAGACTTTCTGATCAGTCTTTGAGAAATGCCAAGTTGAGCAGGCAAAGGTAATTCATGTCAGGGGCAACACTCTGGTTCAAACAGGAAAAATAAATGAGAGAGTCTTATTGGTGAAAACATTCACAGGCACCGTAAGGCGAAGGGAGTTGAGAGAAATAAAATAAGAGAGTCTTATTGGTGAAAACCTTCATAGGCACCATAAGGCGAAGAGAGTTGAGAGAAATAAAATGAGAGAGTCTTATTGGTGAAAACCTTCATAGGCACCGTAAGGCGACGTGAGTTGAGAGAAATTAAAACGAAAGAGTCTTATTTGTGAAAACCCTCATGGGTACCTTGAGGCAAAAGTGAGTTGAAAAGTCAACAAGTGAGAAAGGTCTGTTGGTGGGAAAACTGTTTCAAGGCACCGCAGGACGAACAAGGTCAAGGTTTGGGTAAAATAATCAAAACCCTAAAAACATAGTTCATCTTCCTCGTACCCCCTGTTACTTCGCCGGAATCCCACTGCTGGCGAACACCACTTACGCCATCGACCACCAAAATAACACCACGAAACCTCCTCTTCCCCCTCGTCATGGATCCACCACCCGTTTCCTTCAAATCCAGCCCTAGCTCGTCGAATCTTCGATCAAAGATTCTCCAGCCAAAACCCAAAGTAACCCAATCACCACCAAATTAACACTATGTGACCTCCTGGGCCTCCTCTACCCAACCCCCATAGCCCTATCTCTCGAATCTACCTAGAACAACTCGAATATCAAATCGAAGGTTTCCGACCAAAGCCATAATGCAAAATCTCCATGATTTCGGACCCTAACAACCTTAACCAGGTGTTTTCTTATGAAAACATGTGGTTAAGGATGTTACGGGTTAGAAATTTCGGGGGATTTGGAGAAACAACCACTGGCCGGAGTTTTCTTTTCATCAGTGAGTTGTATTGCTTTTGTTTCATTTTTTCTTGTGGTAACATCTTAGTTTTACTTTGCTAGCAACAATTAGTAATATGAAAATCAATAAACTCTTTTAATTCTATTTTCAGTCGCCCCCTATCTGCTTTTGGTTTAGCTTTAATTTGTTGATTAGTTTAAATTCGCCAATTAGTTTAGCAATTTTGTTTGAATGAAGCTAGGAACTCAGTTTAGTTTATTTTTTTTTTGTTTTGCATGCTGTTTGATTTTTTGCTTTGATAGTTTAAGTTTGTCAATCCTGATTTGGTAATTTAGTGTGGTCAACTAAATGTGGTCAGATAATCGTTTAATCACAGGGGCAATTAGGGTATTATCAGGGTAAGGCTTCTTTGGCATGTGATCTAGTATCCCCTAGAAGTTTCTAGGTTGGGGTCATAGTGGAATATCAATAAACATGTGTGTTAGCTTGCTGAGTAAGTAAAAGAACTAAGGGACTAGGGTGAAATTACATAAGGGACTAAAAGGAAAATAAGGAGCTGCTTGTTTGCCTATAAAGGGGATCACATTTGCCTTGTGAAAGGGGGTCAGCTCTTCACCTAAAAAATCCCCCTAAAAGCCTTCTCTGCAGATCTGAGTCGATAGTTGAATTTCAGATTAGTAAAAGTTCAAAAACTTCCTTTTAGATCTTAGATTTCTATTGAAAAATCAGAAAACAAATGTGAGTATTCCACTAGTTAATTCATTTAGGATGATAAGTAGCATGGATTTCTCAGGTGCTGTCCTGTACCTGAGTGTTTAGGGCATCTGAAGGTGTTTTGAGACTATTTCGAGTGATTGCTGATTATTAAGTGTTGTAGTTTCTGGTCAAATTGCAATTGCATTTGGGTATAGTAAATTGTGGTTGATTGCCTGGGTGTTATTTGGTTTCCAACTCTTCGTGGCTATTGAATTAAGCTACTGGCTGATTGATTTCTATTCGTGGCTGTTATTGCTGCTGATCATCTTCCTCTTCTTATTGTATTTCACATCTCCAGGTACTTAACATGAGACTCGATACTATGTAGATCTCCAGTTGAAATGAAATGAAAAGGAAACATATTTTGTTAAAATTTCCGTTGGTTTCAATGCTTTCAGTATAGTTTTGTAATGATTTTGGACTGTATTGAACTGATGAACTGCTAGGATTGAGTTTGTTCATGTGAACTATTAGTTGTGTGTTTGTGCCTATTGAAATAATTTCTGGCGTTGGTTAACTCTCACAGTTTTAAAAATGGCACAAATTATAACTGATTTAAAGGCTATTTGGACAATCGCTATTGGTACTAATTAGAATATGCGGATTGTGTTCAGAAGGGCATGAGTATTAATTGTAAGATTGTCTAGGTTCGAGTTGGAAGCGACACTATTTAAGGAGTTAAGTCACTGATATTGTTAGATCTGGGCTGGTTTTGTATTAACTGGGCTAAATTGTTACTTCGCAGATTTACATGAGCTTTTTTGAGTTAAGTACTAATTATAATTGATCTCACATTGAGGTAATAAAATAATTCACGTTAGTTTTAGTAATTTCCTGCTAGCCTATGGTAAATTTGAAATAATGGAAGTAATGCAACTAGCCCAGTCCACATGAAATTGAATTGTGAAAGGTCGAAACTTTGCTGCCTTGTTATTCATGAAAATTGCAACCTCATTCATTTTAAAAGATTGAGTTAATTGCAGATAGTCACCACTAGATTGAAATCCAAATGTTGAGTTGCTCTTGGGCCTGTTGCGTAGTTGGAGTCACTGGGCTCCTTCTGTTGAATAGGACCGTTGCCCCAAGGCCCAGGCCTCATGAGTTTCACTTGCAGCCTCATGTGGAGACCATGGGGTCTCATTTTAGGCTCCTTGATTACGTTTGGGCTTGTACAAATGCCCACCAGTGTTATAAAATTAGCCTGAATCCATTTCCGCATATCTTGCTAAATAATTATGGTTTCTTCTTTATTATTAGAGACAAAGTGAATAGAAATCGTAGTATCTTTTAGGTTGGACTTTTAAATAATAAATGAGACGAGCCTCGCCAAATAAAACTACAAATTGCGGGGCCCTCAGTAGATATTGTATTAACTTTAGACTTCGGGATGAGCCGTTTAACAAATTTCACGACCTTCCTCAAAATAATATTACGTTAGACTCTTTAATCACGACTTTAATAAAATTACCTTCTTAAACTCGGGTGCGCATTGATGCGACCCAAATCCAAATCTCAACGGAGTCGAAATGTGTTGAAAATAACGGGCGCATTGATTGCGACGAGGTTCAAAACGCGTTTTCACGACGTTGCAATTCTTTTAAAATAACGATAAAAGCGGTTTACGATTAAAAAGAACATAAGTTAAAACATGTTTTGAAATCAGATAAAGCCAAAAACAACAGTTGAGTGACCGTGCTAGAACCACGGAGCCCGGGAATGCCTAACACCTTCTCCCGGGTTAACAAAATTCCTTACTCGGATTTCTGGTTTGCGGACTGTTAACAGAGTCATAGTTTTCCTCGGTTCGGGATTCAACCGGTGACTTGGGACACCATTAATCTCCCAAGTGGCGACTCTGAACCTTAATAATTAAATCTCGTTCCGATTGTCCTTTAAGTGGAAAAACTCTTTTACGCCCTTGCGGGTGTAGGTGAAAAAGGTGGTGTGACAACGACCTCTCTTGGCTACTGGTGATGCAATTATTAAAGTGAGAGAGGGAAAAATGATTTTGAGGGTGGATGACGAGGAAGCAGTCTTTAATGTCTACAAAGCAATCCAACTTCCTCGCCACTATGAGGAGCTCTCAATGATATCTGTTGTGGAAGCGGATGAGCAATTTCTTGACACGAGTGTATTTCTAGATGATTCTCTAGATAAAGCACGTATGTTGTTTGATAGCTTCAAGATTGATGATGAGGTTGAGGAGGTGATGCATATCCTAGATGCATCCTGCGAGTACATGCAGGGGATACACCCCTTTAAGCCCCTGAATAGACCAAATGGGCCTCCTCCAAAGCCGTCAATTGAGGAGGCTCCAAAATTGGAGCTTAAAACCCTGCCTCCTCACCTTCAATATGCTTAATTGGGTGATTCTGACACTTTACCTATTATTGTTTCTTCTGACTTGTCTAAATTGTAGGAAGAGAAGCTGTTAAGAGTGCTACGTGAGCACAAACAAGCAATTGGGTGGATGATGTCTGACATTAAAGGCATTAGTACGATTTTTTACATGCATAAAATCCTCATGGAGGACGGACACAAGCCAAGTGTAGAGCAACAACACCGACTTAATTCAATCATGAAAGAGGTGGTAAGAAAAGAAGTGATTAAGTGGCTTGATGCAGGTATTGTATTTCCAATCTCGGATAGCAAATAGGTAAGGCCTGTTCAATGTGTACCTAAGAAAGGGGGGATGACTGTAGTGGTTAATGAAAATAATGACTTGATTCCTACAAGAACTGTCACTGGGTGGAGAATTTGCATAGATTATAGAAATTTGAACAATGCCACCCGAAAAGACAACTTTCCCCTCCCCTTTATTGACCAAATGCTTCATACATTAGCTGGCCAAGAGTACTATTGTTTCATAGATGGTTACTCGGGGTATAATCAAATTGCTATAGCCCCAGAGGACCAAGAGAAAACCATATTTACGTGTCCTTATGGAACATATGCGTTCAAGAGAATGCCCTTTGGTCTCTGTAATGCACCTGCGACTTTTCAAAGGTGTATGATATCTATTTTAACTGACATGGTTGAAAGATTTGTAGAGGTGTTCATGGACTATTTTTCCGTGTTTGGATGCTCTTTTGATAACTGTTTAATGAATTTTGATAAAGCGCTTACTAGATGTGAAGAGACGAACCTGGTGCTAAACCGGGAAAAGTGCCATTTCATGGTACGTGAAGGTATAGTTTTGGGGAACAAGTTGTCCAAAAATGGTTTGGAGGTGGACAAAGCAAAGGTGGAAGCGATTGAAAAATTGTCCCCACCAACGTCTGTCAAAGGCATTCGCAGTTTCTTGGGCCATGCAGGTTTTTATCGTCGTTTCATTAAAGATGTTTAGAAAATCTCTTCTCCTTTGTGCAGGCTTCTTGAGAAAGATATCCCCTTCAAGTTTGATGATGCCTGTCTGAAAGCATTTGAGGAGGTGAAGGGAAGCTTAGTGACTGCACCAATTATCATTGCTCCGGATTGGGAGCAGCCATTTGAGTTGATGTGCGATGCGAGTGACATAACTATTGGAGCTGTTTTGGGGCAAAGGAGAAATAAAATCTTTCACTCCATCTACTATGCGAGCAAAACTCTGAATCCAGCCCAGATGAACTACACAGTTACGGAAAAAGAGTTGCTGGTAGTGGTGTGGGCGTTTGACAAGTTCAAATCCTATCTAGTGGGGACCAAAGTCATCGTCTACATAGATCATTCAGCTATCAGATACTTGTTTGAAAAGAAAGATGCCAAGCCAAGGCTGATTCGTTGGGTCCTCCTCTTGCAAGAGTTTGACTTAAAGATCCGAGATCTAAAAGGGACAGAGAATCAAATGGCTGATCACTTGTCCAGATTAGAAAATCGGAGCCATGTAGCTGAAGGAGATCCATCAAAGAGACATTTCCTGATAAGCAGTTATTAGCAATCGCCTCAAGTGAAGCCCCATGGTATGCATATTATGTGAATTTTATTGCAAGTGGGGTGACACCACCAGAATTGACACCTGATAATAGAAGAAGGTTCCTACATGATGTCAGGCTCTACATGTGGGATGAGCCATTCTTTTATAGGCTACGCGCAGATCAGTTGGTGCGAAGATGTGTCCCGGAGGAAGAGATGAATGCAATACTGCATGACTGTCATGCTTCGCCATACGGTGGTCATCATGGTGGGGATAGAACCGCTCAAAAAGTGCTACAATCAAGTTTCTATTGGCCAAAATTATTTAAGGATACACATGCCTTTGTTAAAATGTGTGACAGATGCCAAAGAATCGGAATGATCACTAAGAAGCATGAGATGCCTTTGCAGAATATACTGGCAGTAAAGCTTTTTGATGTTTGGGGGATCGATTTTATGGGACCATTCCATACTCTAATGGTCACAGGTACATCTTGGTGGCGGTCGACTATGTGTCTAAGTGGGTGGAGGCCATTGCTCTTCCTACTAATGACGCAAAGGTAGTGGTGAGCTTTGTAAAGAAGCACATCTTTACACGCTTTGGGACTCCGAGAGCATAGATAAGTGATGGAGGAACTCACTTCTGTAATAAATTGCTGAATAATGTTCTTGCAAAATATGGAGTTAAACACAAGGTTTCCACTGCCTATCACCCCCAGACGAGTGGTCAAGTGGAAGTTTCAAACAGAGAGGTAAAGCAGATTTTGGAGAAAATAGTAAGTGGAAATAGAAAGGACTGGGCAGCGAAGCTGGATGATGCATTATGGGCATATCACATGACATACAAGACTCCCATAGGTACTTCTCCGTACAGGTTAGTTTATGGAAAGGCGTGTCATTTGCCCGTTGAGCTTGAAAACAAAGCCTATTGGGCGATTAAAAAGCTAAATATAGAGATGGACTTAGCCGTCGAAAAGAGGTTGCTACAACTCAACGAGCTTGATGAGTTCCGATTGCATACGTATGAAAATGCCAAATTGTATAAAGAAAAGACCAAGAGGTGACATGATAAGTATATTCAACATCGCGAGTTTGAGCCAGGTCAAGAAGTTCTCTTGTTTAATTCGAGGCTTAAGCTTTTTCCCGGAAAACTTAAATCTCGATGGTCGGGTCCTTTTGAAGTTGTTAGTGTGAAACCTCATGGAGCAGTGGAATTGCGTGATACGAGCTCCAATGCAACATTCTTGGCAAATGGGCAGAGAGTAAAACTGTCACGACCCCAACCCCGGTCATGATGGCGCCAAACACACTGCTAGGCAAGCCCGACCATTCAACAACATTATACCAAATTCTTATTTAGATTATAGATAAATATCACAGAGAATTTACTAAGTCATTTCATTCAAGTGTATAATTAATAATAAAATCTGCAGAAGTTCAATTAAAATACCACACCACAGCCCAACAGAATCCGGTGTCACGAATATGAGCCTCTAATACAAAATATCCACCTATTACAAGTCTGTCTAGGAAAAAGACGGAATAAAAGATAGAGATAGATGGGAGAGATCAAGGCTGCGAACGCCATGTAGCTACCTCGATACTCCCGGATACTGCTGCTCAGCTAAACAAATCCTCACTCAGCCTGTAGTGTACCTGGATCTGCACACAAGGTGCAGGGAGTAATGTGAGTACTCCGACCCAGTGAGTAATAAACATAAATAAAGGCTGAGAATAAGAAATCATGAAAAAATACAAAGTAAACTATAACTGGAAGTTTAAAACAACAAATAGTGAAGCAACAAGTCAATTAAGTCAGAGTACCAAATACTGAGACAGGTATAACCGATAAAAACAAATGCATGAGAGCAATGCAATGCATATGATGGTACACTCTAGTACCCACTGAGGCGTGCAACCCGAGCCATCCATTTATTTATCGTCGACGGCACTCACTGGGGGTGTGTGCAGACTCCGGAGGGGCTCCTACAGCCCAAGCGCAATATCAAGCCATCTCGTGGCATCAAATCTAGGCCCTCGGCCTCATATCAATCTCAGTATAATCAACCAGGCTCTCGGCCTCAATATCAATGTACTCAACCAGGCTCTCGGCCTCAATATCAATGTAATACTGCTGCGACGCGCAGCCCGATCCATGCTCAGTCCAAAAACCATCATAAGCCCCTTGGGCATTTGTAAAACAGTAGTTCTCAGCCCGAAATATCATTTAAAAATACCATTTAAGTTTTCAAATCTTAGAAAGATGGTTGAGTTTGCAAAACAGTATTTAAAAACCTTGGACTGAGATCAAATGATATTCATGTATGCGAAAACAGTGATGTCAATCCCTGAAGGATTCAAATAATTGGCAAGAAGCCCAAAGGTAACAGTTAAATCCAAGTAAGGATGATTCTCAATTTAGTTCAAGTAGAAAACACGGTAAAAACATCTCTCGGGACGGACCAAGTCACAATCCCCAATGGTACTCTACCCCACGCCCGTTATCCAGCGTGTAAGTCACCTCAATATAGCGTTACGATGTGAAATTCCAGGGTTTCAAACACTCAGGACATCATTTACATTAATTACTCACCTCGAACCGGCTACTTCATTAGCTCGCGACGCCTTTGCCCCTCGAATTGGCCTCCACGTGCGTCGAATCTATCCAAAATCAGAACGAATATGTCATAATATGATAAGGGAACAAAGCCCAATCAAAATAATCGAAAAATACCAAAATTCTTGAAATTAGCAAAAACCCGAGCAAAATACTACTCCACAATGCCTTTTCTTCTCAAATCGACCTCCGAATGCCTCGAATCTAGCCACAATAATTCGATTTAATCAATAAAAATTATAGGAATTAATTCCATATAGAATTCTACACTTTCCATTAAAAATCCGAAATTGCACTCAAAATTCACCCGTGGGGCCCGCGTCTCGGAATCCGGCGAAACTTATAAAATTCAACAACCCATTCCGATACGAGTTCAACCATTCCAAGATTATCAAATTCCGACAACAACTCGACCTCCAAATCTTAATTTTTCATTTTTGGAAGATTTTCTTCCATTTAAATCCGAATTAAACGATGAAAATAACCATGGATTTATGTAATATAAACACTTTCGAGGATAGGACACTTACTTGAGTTGAAATCGTGAAGAACACCTCAAAATCGCCCAAGAACCGAGCTCCCAAAATCCCAAAACGAAAATGAAGAAATCAGCATTTTTGGTCCTTAAGTTTCTGTCCGCCCGTCACTAAAAATCCAGTTTCGTCACTAAAAGTCCACCAGAGACAGCTTTACCAGCTATATTCAATCGATCATAACTTTCTGTACAAATGTCTGAATGACACATGGGTTATATTTCTGGAAACTAGAATACAAGGGCTACAACTTTCATGTTTTATACATCTTCCGATTCCATATATATTTCGAGATATAAGCTTCCAAATTAGCCTCCTCGCATCAGAAATTTCTGGGAAATTTCAAAACAGCTTTACTAGCCCTTATTCAATCGGTTACAACTTTCGGTACGTATATCCAAATGATGGATGGTTTATATTTCTGGAAACTAGAATACAAGGGCTACAACTTTCTTGTTTTATACATTTTCCGATTCCATATATATTTTACGATATAAGCTTCCAAATTAGCCTCTTCGCATCAGAAATTTCTGGGAACTTTCAAAACAGCTTTACTAGCCCTTATTCAATCGATTATAACCATCTGTACAAATATCCAAATGATGAATGGTTTATATTTCTGGAAACTAGAATACAAGGACTACAAGTTTCATGTTTTATACATTTTCCGAATCCTTATAGATTACGAGATATAAGCTTCCAAATTATGCTCCTCGCATCAAAATTTTCGAACCTTGCTGTAAAAAATCCAGCAAGTTAAATTGGCCTAAAAATGGCCAGAAACCATTCCGAAACTCACCCGAGCCCCTCGGGACTCTAACCCAATATGCCAACATGTCTTAAAACATCATCCAAACTTGCTCCAATCATCAAAACACTTCAACTAACACTAAAATCATCGAATTACATCGAATTCAAGCCTAAGTTCTTTTAAAACTTCCAAAACACGCATTCGATAAAAAACCCAACCAAATCACGTCCGAATGACCTGAAATTTTGCACACACATCACAAATGACATAACAAAGCTACAACAACTCTCAGAATTCCATTCTGACCCTCAGATCAAAATCTCACCTATCAACCGGAATTCGCCAAAATACTAACTTTGCCAATTCAAGCCTAATTCTACACCGGACCTCCAAAATTAATTCCGATCACACTCCTAAGTCACAAATCATCCCCCGAAGCTAAACGCATCATCGAAATTCAAATCCGAGCCCTATAACATATAAGTCAACGTC
The DNA here is from genome assembly GCF_000393655.2 of Nicotiana sylvestris. Classification (NCBI taxonomy): domain Eukaryota; kingdom Viridiplantae; phylum Streptophyta; class Magnoliopsida; order Solanales; family Solanaceae; genus Nicotiana; species Nicotiana sylvestris. The sequence continues at coordinate 51,901,523 of NC_091062.1, read as the reverse complement.
CGATTGACTTTTCCAAAACAAACCTTCCTTAAAGAGACTAAGTGTCTCATTTCCTACTAAAACCAATCCAAATCAACTCGTTCACACCCAACACTGATAATGAAGCATAAAGAAATAGGAAATGGGGAAAACGGGGCGGTAACTCACAAGACGACGGGTCGGGTCGTCACATCCTCCCCAACTTAAACAAACGCTCGTCCTCGAGCGTACCCAGAGTTGTCCTAGAAGCCAACCAATAGCTTAACGACTTTACCAAGAATATAACTGTGAGTGATCCCGCACTACCCTATCTCGCATAGGTCCGATACCATAATATAGCTGAAATTTCACAATCCATCTAGTTCATAAACCATAGAACCACACTGCACCTTCCGAAATCATACACAAGATTAGAACTTCACATCCATACTCAGAATAAGCCCGAACCAGCTGTAATAACCCATACCTGCAACATCAGGTGCAATTATCTGATATACCACATAACTCAGACACTCAGAACGATAATTTCTATTCACAGTAGCTGCACATAATAATCGAATATCGATAGGAAACCTCTTAACAACTAAAGCCTCATTCCAACACTTTCACATACTGCCAATGATAAAGGAAACACTCAATAAATCATAACCATTTCCTATGTCAACCAATCATGAAGTCATTTCTCTCCTGGTATTTACCATAGCAAATTTTGAACGAACCTCAATATTTACCCATCACACATACTGAAATCGAATCCGTTCGCATTCATTAATGATTTCAACGATCTCTTCTGACCAAACACACTACTCAGGTGACATGACACATCAATACATACCTAAGCCACAACTTGCATAATACGTGCACCGATAAGAAACGGTCCGAACATAATCAATTCATGAAAATGACTCAACTGAGAGAGTTGTACCTCAAACTCACCAGTACTGCCACAACACAAGGCTGAGAGCCTGTCTCACATCATAGAAACAGGACACACAAATTTGACCCGCAATGTCATGTTTCCACACAGTTTTGCTGCAACGCGCGTTCCTATCCAAATACTACTCCACAGGAAACACCTCAAGTCACTATTCTTGAAATCGACAACCATGCTCAATTGATGTCTGGAGCCAAAGTAAATCATTACACCCATGGTGAAACAAATAACACATACCATGCAAATCTGATAGAACATAACTGGTACGTTATTCACCGAGTAACACCCAATTACTCATCCCGCTCGACTTCCACTACTACAACTCTTATCGGATCTAGACGATCCGGTGCCCAGCACCAAATTAATACCGAAATCAACAACCTCGCTTGGCGACATGCCTAGCCATATGAAACTCATCTGAAAAGTCCCCTAACACCGGAACTGAATTAATGATAGCAACCTTTGCACTGACATCCATCATGAATGCCCAATTAAGAATGCAATCCTTCCCAACCATCCGCTGGTCCTTTGAAATATAAACCACTCTGCTAGAACATAATCCAATGCACTTCATCACTCAACCCGTGGGATTTTCGGTATTGCCCATAGCGCAATAGTTCAGAATCACTCAACACTAAGACAACCAGTCTGAATTCCGACATCACATCCAAAATCTAACATACCAGCAAACAAAGATCCACTCGAGCCTCCAAATCCCGATTGCCGCTAAACGGTGCCGAATACACACGATCCACCACCACAACCTAGCCTGTACATGAGAACTCCCAGTCTCCAACTTCATATGGCATACATATCATCATACCTGATTCCAGTTTCCACCGTGTGAATACATGCACACTTTTGATACCCAATCATTCCACGACAGATACTCAAAATTTTCCTGTGCTACCAAGCAAACCCAAATACCACCAGTGGACCCACCAAGAACATGCCGCAATACTACCGAAATATCATCAGTTTAATCACACTACCTTTTTCTGAGACATATACTCTCATCAAATCACTTCCAATTAGCAATACTATTTCCTTAATCATCTGAAGATCATTCACCCAAATCATCTGAAGCTCATTTCTCTAATCACCTAAATCTGCCCGTACCGCCTAAGAATGTTATGAATTTCCATTCAGAACTGAACTGTAACCTTACACACGCAAATCTCAACCCTTCACAACATATTGCATATACCATACCATCCTAAGGTAACATGAGGACTTCACCTCCTTTCCGAACCATGAACGTTTACGTACTCAACTAGTCAAGAACTTCCATTGATCCCATCTAGAAGAAAAATCATCACACATCCCACGCTCTACATGACATACATAGGTCTTGTTCAAATTCTTACAATACCGATACGACAGATGAGATCTATATAAATTCATAACACCGCCGAATCAACAATTCATTGGGTCTATACTTTTGGCAAGAACTATCACCTCATTCTGAACCAAACAATGGTCTTAACCCCTTAATTTACTTCATATACTTAGATTGCACTGATCTCGAATTCAATGATCTCGTATCACCCATTACGAACTGCTAAGGCAATAAGCCACCCCAGACATAATCAAAAGCCGCATATAATGCCCCAATATGCCAACATGCTACCAATTCGAACGCGATATAAAAAAAGAAAATGAACTCTAGAAGGAATTACCAATCCCACACACTAATACAGACTTTCCTTAGAAAACAGGAAGCAAGGCATACAAAATAGCATATAGAAAACTGTACTCAACATCACACTGTTGCAAACTTCATACTTGGTTTATATCTTTAATCAATCAAGTGATCACATGCCACACTTATATAATCTTCCCGTGAGACACACTCCCACAACCTACCACAACAATATCTGGAGCGTACATCCAAACCACCGGTCGCACTAACGCTAAAGAGCGATCAAGAATTGTTAACCAGGACACAAAACCCTTTTTACAAAACACCGATCTTAGGTGACGCTGAAGACAATACCAATTTACCGTAAACATCGAAACTTATCTCCTGCTCATCCGAGCTCATGACATCTTGTCAAAAATTTTCCTTCACTCGTGCCATTCTCGGCCCAATTTCCACAACCAGAACTGATTCACCAGTATGCATCAAATCGGAACTAACATAGTACATAACCGCACAATCCGCTAACCAATAACAAGCTCCCCAACTTAGCTCGAAGGCATAGATCACAACATAATATACTCATAATGCATATACTCCATTGTTTCCTCAATACCATAGTGAGATTAAACTCGATCCTTCATAAGCTTGTGGAAACACAAGTCATTTAGAATTTTTAACTCTTCTGCAAATCTCGCTTTCACTCACACAACAGTTAAGCCCACTCTCTAGGCGATCCAATTTAGATTTCAACACATTTTATTCACTTGCAATTGAGGTCTTCTAATAGATAACATAAGGATAACACAACTTTAGAACACCCCGCAGGAGATGACCCACCTGCTTTGCCCCCAACTAACATTTCTGCATACCTTCCACCGCCATAAGCATTACGTAGTCACTTGATCTTCCTGAGTCTGTACTCATACCGCAACATGAAATTTACTTCACTCCCAACTAGGAGACATGAAAAGATTCTTCACACACCCATAACTCGGGCTATAACTTGAATCACGATGGACTTCAAGCATCTATTAGTTCTTTCATCATTCAGCAGACCCTTCTCGTCGCTTCCAAATCATATAGATACGCCTTGCAGTACTAACATACTCATCACATAGCCACAACCATCATTTCCTCTAACAGGGACACTACCGAACATATAAGTTCAAAAACACTTGTTCACACAATCAGCACCTCGGCTCTCCCGCCATAGGCAAAGATCCAACCTCAAGTCCTCCAGACTAGCCCACCATAAACTCACAGAGATAACACCTCGCCCCTCGATCGGGGAATCACAAGCCATCGAGGCACATCTGATACTGAGCGCCCATGCGCGCAAACGAACGCGTGGAAGTAATTTCAAAAGTTTCTTTTCAAGATGAATCAAGGACGCACGATAAGAATTCAAGAATGTGAAGTTTTCCTAAAGGTTCTGCAGCCTCTCGAGGATAAATACAGACGTCTCCGTACCAATCCGCACTAAACCGGCTCATGACTCGCGAGACCAAGTAACCTAGGCTCTAATATCAACTTGTCACGACCCCAACCCCAGTCATGATGGCGCCCAACACACTGCTAGGCAAGTCCGACCATTCAATAACATTATCCCAAATTCTTATTCAGATTATAGATAAATATCACAGAGAATTTACTAAGTCATTTCATTCAAGTGTATAATTAATAATAAAATCTGCGGAAGTTCAATTAAAATACCACACCATAGCCCAACAGAATTCAGTGTCACGAATATGAGCCTCTAATACAGAATATCCACCTATTACAAGTCTGTCTAGGAAAAATACGGAATAAAAGATAGAGATAGATGGGAGAGATCAAGGCTACGAACGCCATGCAGCTACCTCGATACTCCCGGATACTGTTGCGAATGCCATGCAGCTACCTCGATACTCCCGGATACTGCTGCTCAGCTAAACAAATCCTCACTCAGCCTATAGTGTACCTAGATCTGCACACAAGGTGCAGGGAGTAATGTGAGTACTCTGATCCAGTGAGTAATAAACATAAATAAAGGCTGAGAATAAGAAATCATGGAAAAATACAAAGTAAACTATAACTGGAAGTTTAGAACAACAAATAGTGAAGCAACAAGTCAATTAAGTCAGAGTACCAAATACTGAGACAGGTATAACGGATAAAAACAAATGCATGAGTGCAATGCAATGCATATTATGGTACACTCTAGTACCCACTACGGCGTGCATCCCGAGCCATCCATTTATTTATCGTCGACGACGCTCACTACGAGTGTGTGCAGACTCTGGAGGGGATCCTACAGTCCAAGCGCTATATCAAGCTATCTCGTGGCATCAAATCTAGGCCCTCGGCCTCATATCAATCTCAGTATAATCAACCAGGCTCTCGGCCTCAATATCAATGTAATACTGCTGCGGCGCGCATCCCGATCCATGCTCAGTCCAGAAACTATCATAAGCCCCTTGGGCATTTGTAAAACAGTAGTTCTCAGCCCGAAATATCATTTAAAAATACCATTTAAGTTTTCAAATCTTAGAAAGATGGCTGAGTTTGCAAAACAGTATTTAAAAACCTTGGACTGAGATCAAATGATATGCATGTATGGGAAAACAGTGATGTCAATCCCTGAAGGATTCAAATAATTGGCAAGAAGCCCAAAGGTAACAGTTAAATCCAAGTAAGGATGATTCTCAATTTAGTTCAAGTAGAAAACACGGTAAAAACATCTCTCGGGACGGACCAAGTCACAATCCCCAATGGTACTCTACCCCACACCCTTATCCGGCGTGCAAGTCACCTCAATATAGCGTTACGATGTGAAATTCCAGGGTTTCAAACACTCAGGACATCATTTACATCAATTACTCACCTCGAACCGGCTACTTCTTTAGCTCGCGACGCCTTTGCCCCTCGAATTGGCCTCCACGTGCGTCGAATCTATCCAAAATCAGAACGAATATGTCATAATATGATAAGGGAACAAAGCCCAATCAAAACAATCGAAAAATACCAAAATTCTCGAAATTAGCAAAAACCCGAGCAAAATACTACTCCACAATGCCTTTTCCTCTCAAATCGACATCCGAATGCCTCGAATCTAGCCACAATAATTCGATTCAATCAATAAAAATTATAGGAATTAATTCCATATGGAATTCTACACTTTCATTAAAAATCCGAAATTGCACTCAAAATTCGCCCGTGGGGGCCTGCGTCTCGGAATCCGGCGAAACTTATAAAATCCGACAACCCATTCCGATACGAGTTCAACCATACCAAAATTATCAAATTCCGACAATAACTCGACCTCCAAATCTTAATTTTTCATTTTTGGAAGATTTTCTTCCATTTAAATCCGAATTAAATGATGAAAATAACCATGGATTTATGTAATATAAACAATTTCGAGTATAGGACACTTACTTGAGTTGAAATCGTGAAGAACACCTCAAAATCGCCCAAGAACCGAGCTCCAAAAATCCCAAAACGAAAATGAAGATATCAGCATTTTTGGTCCTTAATTCTGTCCGCCCGTCACTAAAAATCCAGTTTCGTCACTAAAAGTCCACCAGAGACAGCTTTACCAGCCATATTCAATCGATCATAACGTTCTGTACAAATGTCCGAATGACAAATGGTTTAAATATCTGGAAACTAGAATACAAGGGCTACAACTTTCATGTTTTATACATTTTCCGATTCCATATATATTTCGAGATATAAGCTTCCAAATTAGCCTCCTCGCATCAGAAATTTCTGGGAAATTTCAAAACAGCTTTACTAGCCCTTATTCACTCGATTATAACTTTCTGTACAAATATCCAAATGATGAATGGTTTATATTTCTGGAAACTAGAATACACAGGCTACAACTTACATGTTTTATACATTTTCCGATTCCTTATATATTACGGGATATAAGCTTACAAATTATGCTCCTTGCATCAAAATTTTCGAACCTTGCTGTCAAAAATCCAGCAAGTTAAATTGGCCTAAAAATGGCCAGAAACCATTCCGAAACTCACCCGAGCCCCTCGGGACTTTAACCCAATATGCCAACATGTCTTAAAACATCATCCAAACTTGCTCCAATCATCAAAACACCTCAACTAACACTAAAATCATCGAATTACATCGAATTCAAGCCTAAGTTCTTTTAAAACTTCCAAAACACGCATTCGATCAAAAACCCAACCAAACCACGTCCGAATGACTTGAAATTTTGCACACACATCACAAATGACATAACGAAGCTACAGCAACTCTCGGAATTCCATTCCGACCCTCAGATCAAAATCTCACATATCAACCGGAATTCGCCAAAATACTAACTTTGCCAATTCAAGCCTAATTCTACACCGGACCTCCAAAATTACTTTCGATCACACTCCTAAGTCACAAATCATCCCCCGAAGCTAAACGAATCATCGGGATTCAAATCCGAGCCCTCTAACACATAAGTCAACGTCCAGTTGACTTTTCCAAAACAAACCTTCCTTAAAGAGATTAAGTGTTTCATTTCCTACTAAAACCAATCCAAATCAACTCGTTCACACCCAACACTGATAATGAAGCATAAAGAAATAGGAAATGGAAAAAACGGGGCGGTAACTTACGAGATGACGGGTCAGGTCGTCACAAAAACATTATTGGGATGGTGACATTGCACGTCACAAGACCTCGATGGACTCGGCTGATGCGTGAAGAACGTGTTGCGTCATGCCGCGACGTTAAATCAGGCGCTCCTTGGGAGGCAACCAAGTATTTTCTTTTGTTTTTGTAGTTTGCTCATTGTTCTAGGATTTCCTTGAATTCTTTTTTTAATCTTTTTGTAGGAATTAGTTCTTGCATATATTTATAAATAAATAAAAAGCGTTGGGTTTGGGAAAATAGGGTGGATGCGTCGCATCCCCCTGAGCTTCAATAAATCACGGACCAGGTGCTCAAGGCAGTGAAGTCCTTCCAAGGCGTCCACAGCAGCATCCGATTAAAAATTAGGAAATCACTTGGGATGCATCGTGTCCAAGCTCGCACGCACAGGTAAGTATAATTCTTAACCCATAATAAGCTTAAAACTCCTAAAAACACATCTTCCCAGACCCTCCCACTCATATTACCTGAACACATCGCACCGCCTCGTCCCAAACGCACCAGGTATGTATCTGTCTCCTCGATCTTTTCTCTTTTCTTGTCTCTCCTAACTCTCCCCTCGTCTCTCTCTGATCGAAAGCAACAGATTCCCTGCCCAAATTCCCCTAGGTTAGGTTTCATTAATTTGAATATAACACATGAGATTAAAGAGGGACATTGGGGAAACTTTGGGACTTGTGGGTGTCGTTTTCATTGTTTGTGATTGTTGTGAGATGATAAACTAAAATTCCCTTCATCTCGTTAATTTTGGGTGGCAATCGACTTGCTCAATTGATAGAACAACCTAGGCAAAACTAGTGCATACCACATGTTTGACGAATTGCCTGTGAGGTGAATTTAGGCGCCGGTGAAGTCTGAGTAACCGAGCGACACTAGTATATGCTAGTGAACAAGTGTGGGGTCGTTTGTTTGATTTTGTAGAGCCCTGTCGGAGTGTTTTTAAATAAATTGTCCAATACACTAAACATCATGCACAAGCTCGATATATTGAAGTGTAAAGTGTTACTCAATTTGAAATTCTGTGCGCTATATGTTTATTGATATGCTAGTGAATAAGTGTGGGGTTGAGTGAGCTACTATGTGTAATTGAACAGGGTTAGTGAGTGCCACTCGGATGAACCTCCTGTCGTGCATAATGCTATCGATAAAATGCACTGCTCATTTGTGAATTTGAAGGGAAATATCAGTTAATTGCTCCATAATGAAAGCCATGGGCTGTATTCATGAAAGAACCAAATGACATGCTATAAAATTGATTCAAAGTGCACACTTTTGCACAACTGTTCTATCTCTGACATGTCACTATTTCTGCACTCTAATTGTTGATTCCTATGTATTTCAGGTATTTAGGTTCATCAAATGGCAGCAACAAGCAAAACGTCCCAACAACAAGAGAGAGATAATAACAAACAACCGCCTAAAAAGCCTACCGGAAAGGCTACATGTACTCCAAAGCCACCAAATAAGAGGAAGCGGAATGAGAAAGCTAAGGAATTGCCGACTAGGCAGTTAGTTGATGAATCTGAGCAAGAGGAGAAGGAACCATTGGTAAGAAGGACAGTGAATAGGGGTACTTCAACAACATAGTCAAATCCGCCAAGCAAGGGAGTAGAAATCAGATAACCTATGCCGCACCAACGCCGACCCTCTAAGCAGAGTGACCCGAGAGAGACAGGGAAGCAGAAAGCTATTGCAGAATCTGAGTCTGAGTCTGATTCGGATGATGAGCTCCCACATGTTGAGTTGACATGAGTGATGAAGACGAGGGCTAACCAATAGACTGAGCTGCCTGGGAAGATAATTTTGTTAGTGAAAAGTCATTTCGAGCTTATGAAAAGATCCTAGGCTCAAAGAAGTATATTCCAAAAAAGTCAATCAACATTGGAACGCTTAAGAAAAAGTATCCCGATTTTCTGAAATCCATTCGAGAAGTGCAGCAATGGGGGCCTATCTTGAAGGTCCACGGCAAGGCCAACCTCACTATCGTTAGAGAGCTTTACGCCAATTGGCATCATTCTTGGGGCAACATTGTGAGAGTAAGAGGGGTGGACATTAATGTCTCAGCTGAAGCTCTCAACAATTTCTTGGGGGTGCCACATATGCCAACGGAAAGGTTTGACTCTATGTGCAAAACACCTGATTATGCACATATTAAGTCTGTTCTATGACCTACCAGGAAAGATACAAATTAGAAGCATGGGAGTGTGGAGTACCATTATCTAGCAAAAGAATTCATCAGCACATTCGTACGGGCGGTTCTAAACTTCCTATGCAATCGCTTGATGCCATGCCAACACAAAACTGATATCCCTCGACACCGAGCACTAGTGTTGTGTGATTTATTGGAGGGAATACCGCTCAACCTGGGGATCATCATGCACGACTAGATGCAGTGCACTAGGATGAATTACAAGTGGAGGTTGTTCTTTGTAAACACCTTATCGGCTTATTTGACAGAGATGGGAGTAAAATGGGACAAGGATAATGATGACATTGAGGCTAAAGCTCCAGTGCCATACGATGTTACTCAGGTACTAGAGCAGAACAAAGGAAGGTCATCTAAGCTCACCATTCAGCAGTTATCTGACCAATTGCAAGCTGATACGCAAGAGAACAGGGCTGAGTTGATAGTGACTTGGGCAGAGTTGAGTGCTACTAGAGCTGAGTTGAGTCAGATGCATGCAGATCTAAGCCGAGTCCAAGCTGAGCAGGCCACAGTGATGAGGGAGGTATCATTACTCCTCCATGCTTTGGTTGAACGTACAGATATAGATATATCATAGCTGCATGTGTCGTCCACTACTAGACCATCTACCTCAGCCCCTCCCACAGTCCCTAAGGCTCCATCTTCCAAGCCTACTGAGGCTGCCATGTTGCATACTAAAGACTCAATTCCCCTTGGCGATGATAGGACTATGACCGATCTCCCTATTCAGGAGGCTGCTACTGCTAGGCCAGATGAGGCCATGATAGATGTTGTGGGTTCTTCGAGTACCCACTCAGATGTTGATGCTACCTCCATCCCGGCTGCCCATCCTACTGCTGCTGCTCTTCCGCCGACCGCGGAGGAGCCCTCCACCTTGACTTGAGGGATTTTCTTCTCACCCTACTTACTCTACTTTATTTTGTGTGCATTGGGGACAAAGCACGATTTTAAGTATGGGGTGGGGGGTTATTCATATTTTTTGTGTGGATGAATGTATGTCACTATTACAATTTTTTATTGCTTTTGATACTGTTGGGGGTTGTAATATGCGCTGAATTAATGGCCTGTAATAGTTAGTAAATTCATTTATATGTAGTGACTCTTAGACACTTGTTGTGTTTAGTTGTAGTAAGTAGCCATATAATATAAAAAAATTAGAAAATAAAGGACTTTTCCCGACGACGGACTACTTGGACAGTTCTCTCGAGGGATTAAGGTCCTCGGAAAAGCACAAAAAGATTCTCTTAGCCTTGAGTAGTTAGTAAATTTAGTCTATTAGGTAATAATCCCCCTTGGTTTTTCTTTGGCCATCAGTTCTTTTCCACGGGATGAATTTTTGAACCGGGTATTAGTTTTTTTCTTTTTTGAAGTAGTGTAGCATGTAAAGACTCAGACTAAATTCAGCATATTCTGTGACTTGTTTGATATTAACAGAGTTAGACCTGATCATGTGGATTATAATTTCCTCCATGTATTACGAGGACTGTTTTTGCCTTTAAAGTTGAATAGCTTCTTCGTGACACTTAGGCTCATTGTCTTGACTCCTGTGCTAACTGTTGTGCTGTGTGCATTAAAAAATTGGGGCTTAACTTAGTTCTTACTTTGATTGAAAGTTGAAATGTAGTCATCCTAGGTGAATCATGTGCCAATGTGTGGTGAGATTTTTGTATAAGTCTCGTGTTGTACATTTGTGTCTAGAACTTGCCCGGTATGTGAGTTGAAGCGAAATCCTAGGTTCTACTCAGTTTGAAATATGATTTTAGGCCTTCCTTGATCTTTTTGAACTTTAATGCTACCACAAATAAAATCTATCCCTAGTTAACCCTTTTGAGCCTATATACTTTTATTTGGCACCCGCATTACAAGCATATACCCTTTTTGTTCTTAATTAATATTATTTTGATCCTTTATCTCTTAAGGAACTTTAATTGCAAAATTAGCGCTAAAAGAAGTAAGAAGGGACCAAGTGTGGGGTGAATTTTGAGTGGAACCAATGAAAGAAAGAAGCGTACACTTATTTCGTAAAATAGTACACCACTAGCAAAATTTGAAAAAAAAAGAGATAAGGAAAAGTGAATAAATTGTTGTCCTATTCTTGCTAGTGGGGTATACATTAATGTAGTTCTTAAAGAAAAAGGGAACGTTGATGGGGTGATTTTTGTTGAAAATGGAAGTTGGGATTGAAGAATTTGCGCTCAATATTAATTATGTGATGTGTTAAAGTGCTTAGGAGGGTGAACTACTATTCCTAAATATATCATACCCATCCATTAGCCCACATTACAACCATATAAAGTCCTAATTGATTTTAGATCGAGTGAGCCTACAATAGTAGAGATTTACATTAAGGGAAAGCATATAGTACCTTTTGTGCGCATGTGAACTTCATTGAGAGAGTGAGAGAATTCTTGTATTGTTTTGAAGTCCTTAAATTACGTACAAATTTTATTTGAGTGTGCGGACTATCATTCTTGATTTTGTGGTGAGGGCACATGGTTCATGATGGATATGCGACTTTATTAAACTTTTCAGTCAGTAAGTTGGCCTGAAAGTAGTTATCCTAAGGAGTCAGTTTTTGAGGTTGAGATGTCTCGAATGTGCTATTTGATTGGTTTGAATTGTTCAATAGCGTACTTGGCATATTATTAACATGGAGAAGGAAGTCCGAGAATGCATGTGCAAGGGCCTAATTGTTGGTATCAACCAAAGTCATGGGTGGTTAAGCTTAATTGAAATGTGTGGCTTGATAGCAATAAGCTTAATTTTGTTCGATTGGTTGTAGGTTGATTCTACTTTGCTCGAGGACGAACAAAGGTTTAAGTGTGGGTTGGTGATGTTGGGCATATTTCTATATGTTTTAATACTACTTTACCCATGTTTTAACCGCTTTTTGTTGCTATTTAGTGTTAAAAATTCCCAACATGGTTTAATTATTGGTTTTATGACTAATGGAGTTGTGTGTGATGATTTAGGGTGCTTGGAGTGCAAAAATATAAAGAAAAGATGTTCCCACTACCGAGAGCACCCCTTAGCAGTAAAGTCAGCCCATAGCATCCCCATAGCATCCGCACCTGGGCAAAGCTAAGATGGAGGAACAAAGGGTGGATGCGAAGCATCCACCTTAGCATGCGAAGCTGAGAGATGGATCGCATCCACCCCAGCATCAATCTCTGAAGCATATTCGGACTAAGATTAGGAGAACTTTGGCCCACGACTTCTGTACGTAATATATAAGCCAAAAAACCTCTTATAGGTCAACTAACATCGGAGAAAAGGAGAAAAAGCCACAACAAAGCTTGGGAATCACAGAATTCATCTTGAGTTCTTACTTTTTCCTTCTTTTATTGATTTTTATGTATTCTCGGGAATTACTTGAAATTGTTACCATAAGCATGTGTGGATAAGAACCCTATTGTTCAAGGGTCATGGGTAAAACATGAATGTTGATGTTTGAAGTTTAATTTGACGAAGTTGATTTTATCATATTGGATTGTTTATTTAATTCTGTTTTTAATTATTTTGTTGAGCAGCTAACAGTGAAATGCTAGCTATGAATCTAGAGTTGAACTCGAAAGTGGGATTCTAGATTGCATGTAGAATTAAATAGAGCAAGTTCTTGAACCCGTGCATCGGGGAATAGATTCGCAATTAGGATAGACATATACCTAATTACCTTGCTTGGTTGAAATACAGGAATTGTAAATGCATTCGTGTTAATCATAATTCCATAGACAGATAGGCATTAAGTTAACTTGAATAGGCGAGTAAGGACTCGACAGATTCTTATGAGTAATATAAGCCCTGTCAATCAACAATCCAGATAAATCAATTAGTTATTTTAAGCCAAGAACGCAACACGATTGTCATCTAGCCCGTGAACCTGGAATATTCTATCCTACTAATTATTATTTGAAATTGCTATTTGTTCAGTTGCTTTCTAGTTAATTCATTGCTTGATAGTTTTAGGTAGTGAATTAGGTACGTCTATAATTTGTGAAAAATCTCTTGGATCGATAAGTTAATTGAGTTTGAATCAGTCAATAGTTAATCACAAGTCTTCGTGGGAATGATACTCTACTCACTACTTTATTACTTGACGATCACGTGCACTTGCATGAGTGTTTTTGGTCGCAACATCTGTAATGTCATTTATGACTTGTGTGCAAAATTTAAGGTCAATCAGACTTGATTTGATAGGTTTTGACAATGGATGTAGAAGTTTGAAGTTCTAAAGTTCACTGGGCTTAAATCGATGTGCAACTCATGTTTTTAGCATTATTTGATGTGATTTGAAGGCTCGACTAAGTTCGTAAATGTTTTAGGACTTTTTGGTATTTTTGGTTGAGGTCCCGGGGCCTCAGGTGTGATTCGAATCATTATCGAATCATTTTTGAACTTAGTGGAATAGCTGATGCTGGGTTGTTTCTAGTGTTATCGCACCTGCGATGGGATTGGCCGCAGGTGCAGACTCACATAAGCGAGCTTTGAGTCACAAATGTGGAGCTGGCCTTGCCCAGCAGTGGTCGCAGAAGCGCCATCGCTTCTACGATGGCAGAGCGCAGAAGCGCCTTGGGTCGTAGGTGCAATCCTTGTTTCGCAGAAGCGGTTCCGCAAATACGGTCCCTTGTCTGCAGAAGCGGAAGCCCTAAACATAAGTGTTTTCCGCACCTGCGATGGTTTTTCCGTAGGTACAGCTTCGCAGAAGCGATTCTTGGGCTATAGATGCTGTTTGATTAGGCAGAAAAAGGGGAAGAACGAGGGTTTGATTTCATTATTCATTATTGGACCTAGACATCTCGGATTGATGTAAGAAATTGATGGATTTTTAGAGGAAAAATTTGGGTAAGGATTCTACACTCATTTTGATTAATATCCACTAATCTATCATTAATTTCTTCATTTAATTAAGGATTTGGGGTAAAAATTTGGGGAAAATGGTAAAAGTTCTTAAATCGAATTTTTGGGAATTGAAAGGCGAATTGAGGTCGGATGTAAGTAATTTTGGTATGGGTGAACTCAATATCGAATGGGTGTTCGTATTTTGTGACTTTTACCCGAATCCGAGATGTGGTCTCGGGTCGACTTCTTAGGGTGATTTTTTAATTTCTTGTTAAAGTCGTGATTTCTTTTTTTAGATTAGTTTCTTATAGTGATATTTATAGTGTATAATTATTTTTGGCTAGATTCGGGCCATTCGGAGTCAGAAAGTCGAGCAAAAGGCATTCTTATTGACTGATTGAGTTTGGTTTGAGGTAAATGATGTGTCTAACCTTGTGTGGGGAAAATTCCCCTTAGGTTTGATACTTTTATGGTAATTGAAATATGTGAAGGCTGTGTACGTGAGGTAACGAGTGCGTGCTCGAGTTATATGTTGAAAAATCCAGTTCTTGCTGAGTAGTCTTCTTTTAATTCCTTAACTGAGTTGCCTTAGCAATTGTAGTATCATGTTTATCCTAATTTCACATGTCTACGTGTCTTAATTCTTACTTGCAATCTGTGCAGAAGGCTTAGTTGAATTCCTATTTTCTTGATTTTTTGTATTTAATCTTTAACTGTAGGATTCCTTGCTGTAAATTTGTTGTTCCATTGGTTATGAGTTGCATATTTATTTTTGGGACTACGAGGCGGTACCTCAGGAGCTCCCCTGTTGCATATTTACTTTTGGGATGATGAGGCGGACCTCGGGAGCTCCCATGTTGCATATTACCTTTGGGACTACTAGGCGGTACCTCGGAAGCTCCCCTATCGTGTATTTATATTTGGGACTACGAGGCGGTACCTCGGGAGTGCCCCTGTTATTTATCTCAATTTGCTATGTAGTTACCTTTCTGTAATTTTTCATTGTTATATTCTCAATCTTTTTATTATGTTATTATATTTCTTGCCTTGTTTCTTTTATTCCAGTAGGGCCCTGACCTGACCTCGTCACTACTTTACTGAGATTAGGCTTAGCATTTACTGGGTACTATTGTGGTGTACTCATACTACTCTTTTGCACATCTTTTTTTACAAACCTATTATCTCCTACCAGCCCCAATATTAGTGAATAGTGAGTATGTGGAGACTTCAAGGTATATCTGCCAATGTCCGCATACCTCAGAGTCCCCCTCTACCTTTATGATGTTGTTTCTCCTTATCTTCATTAGAATATGATGTATAGAGATATTTAGCATTTCTCTTAAAGCTAATGACTTTTTTCTATCGGGTTTTGGGAGTTGTAATCATTTTGATTTGCAGTTTTATCTATCTTGGATTTTGAGAATGAGTTTCAACTTAATATTCAGCTATTATGTATAATTGTTACGCTTACCTAGTCTTCGAGACTAGGTATCATCACGATATCCTACGGAGAAAAATTGGGGTTGTGACAAAACGTTCTGGTAACCACCTTCCAGATTTGAACAAAAGCCAACTGCTGCCCATGTGCATAACATGTGCTTTGGCACAACATGTGTTGTGTAACCGCCTTTGACTTTGTCAATACTGAAGCCTGCTGCCCATGTTCGTGCCTTTGCTTGAATCCGGTGCTAATCCCTTTCTCTTAGGTGTATTAGAGCCACATTAAGCCATTGCTAATGCCTACGCACACTACTCTTTGCCACCCCAATGTCATGACAAGTCTGCCTTGCACGCATGCCTTTGTTGCACTAGCCTGCCCTTGCCCACTTCGTTTTTTCCTTACCTTAGCATCACTTCCTCATGCCTTGATGTCTTTGCCATGTCATAGTGTCACGCTCAGCCCGCATCATGTTTGTCAAGCCTTACCAAGCTACCTTGCCTCCCTCAAAGCCATGGTCATCACTTGCCCATTTTCTCTTTTGTCTTGGTGTTAGCTCGCACACCTTAGCTTTGCAACACTCATGTTTCCTTTTGACAACACTTTTGTTGTCAAGCCAAGATCAAAAAGGCGGACCCCTAACAACTAACTTCTTTCTCTAGTTGTAAATAGTAGCAATATTTTAACTTATCTTAGCCCTCTTGAAATTGGCTTGTTCGTTATAAAAACAATCTTTAAAAATCCTTCCCACTATCCTAATGACTTTTCGTTGTAAATACGGTGGCTTAAACCCTAAATAGTTATGGGAATGCTTGAACCTAGCATAGATTAGCCGGAGCAGAGGCGGATACAGAATTTTAGAAAAATGGATGCACTATTACGAAGATGTGATTCTAGGATGTAAATTTTATGGGTTCAACATTTAGTGCTTAATGTTGCACATATTGCACTTTTGAAATTTATAAGTTCAAAAACAATTTTCTTTAAAAATATTAATTCTTACATATATTTTTGCTCGGTGTAAAAAATATTGTGATCAGGTGAACCCATTAATTATGTACTACATTATCCCCTGCTACTAGTTTTAACATAAACATTTTGTTTAATTAGAGGCGCATCCAGGAGTTTAGGAAGATGGGTGCATGTAATGACCCGACTGGTCGTTTTGAGTATCTGTACTTCTCTCGGTGATTTAGAACCAAACTCTATGTTTCGAAGCCATTAGAGCCTCATTCTATACTTCTTTAATTTGCATGCGCAATCCGGGTATTGAGCCGGGAGGCTTATATGCTAAAAAAACTTATAAAAACTAGAATTTTTGCCTAAAAAATTAATTTTAGTTTATTTCGATCAACGTTTTAAGTAAATAGATTCAGACCCGTGTTTTGACGGTCTCGATGGGTCCGTATTGAAATATGGGATTTGGGCATATGCCCGGAATCGAATTCCGAGGTCCCTAGCTTGAGTTATGAATTTTTATTAAAAATTAAAAGTTTGAAAAATCTAATATTTTTAAGAATTGTTTGAATGTTTGGTATTGTTGATACCGGGTCCGTATTTTGGTTCCGGAGCCCAGTATATGTCCAATATAATATTTTTGACTTATTTGTGAAAATTGGTGGGAAACGGAGACGGTTTGACGTGTTTCAGACATCCGGTGGTAAAAATAGAGATTTCAAAGCTTTCTTGAAAATCTTATTTGATTTGGTGTCCAATTCGTAGTTCTAGGTATTATTTTGGCAATTTGATCGTACGAACTAGTTCGTATGATATCTTTAGACTTGTGTGCACTTTTGGTTTGGAGTCCCGAGGGGCTTGGGTGTATTTTTGGATCATTGGTTGAGAGACTAGTAAAGTTAAGAAATTTGGGAGTTTGACCATGGTTAATATTGGGTTAAGACGACCTATTTTCAGTGTTTTAAGTGCGCGAGTAGGTCCTTAGCGTGTTTTATGATTGAAATTCATATATGGTTTGTGTCCGGGAGGTTCCGGATGAGTTTTGGGGTGGTTTCGGATCATTTCGGAGAAGTTTGGGTTTTGCTGGTTTCTGGTGCGACACTATTCATTCGCAATTGCGAACCATTTATGGCAATTGCGAAAACACTGTTCATTCGCAATCGCGAACATTTTATGGCAATTGCGAAAATACTGTTCATTCGCAAATGCGACATATGCAGCCTGCTAAGTGCTGAGAATTTCAAGTTTTTGCTTCATTTTTTATATTTTTGAACCCTAGCTTCGAGGTGAGGCGATTTTGAGAGGGGATGTTCCTGACAAATCATTGGGTAAGTATCTTTAATCAATTTCCAACTATATTTTATGATTTTATACTAGATTTAACATCAAATTCATGGGAAAACTATGGAAAAATTTGGGGATTTTGTCAAAGTTTTGAAAAATAAAAATTTGAGATTTTAGAGTCGAATAAGACTCGGATTTGAAAACAAAATACGTATTTGGACTCGTGGGGATATGGATAGTCAAGACCTACCTTTGGACCCGAGTTTTGACCAGGCGGGCACGAGGTTTAACTTTTGTTGACTTTTTAGAAATTGAATAAAAACCATAGCTTTATTAATTGAAATGGTTTTTCTTCCATTGTGTAGTGTATTCAAGTCGTCATTGGATAGATTGAGTCGAGCGGAGGCGAATTTGTAGAGGAAAAGGCTAAGTTGAGTGTTGAGTTAGCCGAATCGAGGTAAGTGTTTTGCCTAACTTTGTTGAGAGAATTTTTCCTCCTATTTGTCATTGTTTGCTACATGCGGGGGTGATACATATATGAGGTGACGAGCGTATATGTATGTGCCAGGGTTAATCATGCTCGGGGGTTGGATTATATTACATTTATGTTTTGTAGAATTTCGTGACCTCTTGCTTCATGCCTTACTTGACTCTTAGATACCAAGGACATGATATTAGATGATAGAAATCAAGACTTAGCTTATTAACTTGATCAAAATTGACGGGAATTCTGAGAATACACTGAGTGATATGTTGTTATTGTCCCGTACCTGACCTCTATCTCAATTGTTGTTGTGTTGTCCATGTCTTTTACTTGCTTAACTTGCATATGCCATGCCTATTTCCTGCGTTGAAATTATACTCATGTCATACCTATTTTGTCGCAACCTAGTTTAGTCATTCCATCATGCTAGTCATTCATGCCCTTACTTGTTAACTTGTAAAAATCATGTGTTTCCTTCTTAGTTGTCATATTTGTACTTAGGCCTCCAATATACTAGTTAATTGACGTTGATACCCCATTGCTTTCCAATTGTTGTTATTACTCACATGCTTTCCGTTTAGTCCTTTACTGTTGTCCATATGTATATCCTGGTCTATTGTTGTAACTTGCGTATTTCCTACTTTATAATTCCTATTATTGTGTTTCTGTCATATGGTTGGTTCTGTTATACGTTTATTTGGAAGGATGAGTTGAACGCACGAAGGGTGTTGTCGTGCTAATTAAATTGTACATAAATTTATTTATACATGGTGAGGATGAGATAAAAGCACGAAGGGTGTTACCGTGCCATGTGATTTGATATTTTGGATATACTTCTCATACTAGGAAAGATCGTAAATCTTCTATTGTGGTTCCTTTTAGTAATTGTTGACTGTCTCGCTGAGTGGTATATAATACTTTTATCTGTTATGCTTTGAACTGCTTTTCTGCTAATCTAAAGTACAAGTTATAACAATAAACATCTATTAACTAAAAGCCTCGTCAGTACTTCGACGAGGTTAGACAAAATACTTACCATTACATAGGGTCGGTTGTACTGATACTACACTTCTGCGCATTATATGCAGATTTTAGATCGGAGTTGTTGGTGACGTCGGGTGCTAGTTCGAAAGATGTACATGCATTTGGATATGGCTGCCACTTGTCCTTGGTGGTTTAGGTTATTGCTAATATGTTTATGTAATCTTCAAATAGAATGTGTATTTATTTGTATCAGTTTTGAAATTCCAAATCTTAGAAGCTTGTGTTTCGTACTACCAGATCTTGGGTAAATTTGTAAATGTTCATTTATCTATTTTCTATTCTCTTATAATCTCAGTTGAGTTGTATTTTTGTTAGTTGGTTTACCTAGTGGGTTGAGTTAGGTGCCATTACGACTTGTGGTTTTTGGGTCGTGACAAGGTGGTATCAGAGCACTAGGTTCGTAGGTTCTACGAGTCATGAGCAAGTGTCTAATAGAGTCCTGCAGATCGATATGATGACGTCTACACCTATCTTCGGGAGGCTACAGGGCATTTAGGAAAAAAATCTCCCTTTCTTCTTTCCTTATCGAGCGGCCTTGTTTCAGCTTGAAATCTACGACTTTGACTCTTCTCGATCGCTCTTATGTAATGTTGTGCACTCAGTAATTGCTATGTGCCGACGATGGGTAATGTTGCAGATGGATTACAATGAGCTATGGATTCTTAATTATCATCTCGATGTGTTGTCTAGCCTCTGAAACAGATGTAGTGTTAAATCTTCTAGTTGTTCATTTAAGGTGCGAGGCGGGTTTATATGTCTGGTTGGTAAGCACAGATTTGGAAAGATTGGTTGGTGACCTAGCTATTATGATTAAGGCAAGTTCATGGCAAGGTGTGGATTTGAGTACAATCGATGGGCCATCTTCTACATGATGAGTTTGGATCGTGTGTCTCGTATAAGGTTTCCATTCGGTGGAGTGCACATGTTATCATTTCAGAGAATTTGGGGAGGTTGTTTGACTATTGCAATGATGGGTAAATGTTTGTCAGAGTCTTCGGGGTGTTCTATGATCAACATTTCATGAGTTTTGAAGTATTCAGCTAAATAGTCGTGTAGTATTGGGACATATTGTGAAGATATGGTACTTTGGGCTGCTGATGAGGTGTTCTATGGCTTTGAGCTAAGTGGTGGAGGTTGCTAATGACAATCAGATTGTAGGATCATGGGCCGTATCAGTTTCCGGACCGAGGGCTTTCATGGTTATTTCTTTGAATGGGCATATGCTGGTGAAGCACGGGTTTTTCAATGTGTATTAGCTGCGTATTGAAGATCAGAATAAGATAAGTGGATTTCAGGACTTTTGAGTTTGTCTACAGAGCAGTGAATGACAATCGGATCCACGATATTTCCTTGTCAAGAAAAGTCTACAAGTCAATGTTGGGGTGATGCAATAAATGGCTTCGGGTGCCCAGAAGTTTCCTCAGGGTCGATCATATCAGATTGAGTTATTTTCGGGTTGTCAGTCTACATGACTCGATTGATTTAGAGGCGATTGGTTTTGATTATGCGATTATGTGTTACTAAGTTCCGGAGAATTTATTATGGTTATGACCACGGTCAGAGTTAATGTTTTCTACAGGTATATGAGCTATATTGCGTGTGGTGGAATTCTCCTGGATTGAGATAGATGGAAGATTCTCGATTGGTGAAGTGTTCAATTTGCTTATGGTTCAGAGTTGGCTATGAGATTTTTGTAGTGTTACGGGTAGCATGTTAGAGGCGATGCACCGTGTGGGGTTGAAATCTGTAGGTATAAGGTTGCAGATAGTTTTGGAGGGAAGGGTATGAGTTTTTGATGGCACGGACATATTTCGGGTGTTTAAGGTTTTGCTGGCACTATGTGTTCCGATCGGAGTAGAGTTCGCCCGTTGGTAGGTACCAGGTGTTTTGACTTATGGGTGGTTTTTTTGCGAGATGATAGAGCATGAGTTACGTGTCAGCCATTGAGTGTAGTGTTGAGATTGGTATGAAAATTCTGGTATTTGCGAGGCTCAGAGACTGAATGTTCTTGTTGATAGACTATTCCTGGATTGCGAGTTGAGAAGAAATGTAGAGGATTGGATGATTGACGATAGGTGTTATGGAAAGGTTGCTATAGACTTTTGGAAGGTTTATTACATGTTTGAGAAGGATCGGAATTTGGTTTGGGGATTATTTTGAGCCTAATGAGAATGTGTATTCTGTATCGGATCAGACCTGTTTGTTTTGCGCAGTTGTTGCCATGTGTATATCATCAGGTGGAATGGATGTCATTCACGCCTTGGTTTATGTTATATGTTTCTCTCTTATACTATGGCGGGTTGTGAGGGTTACATGATTCTTCGCACGCATATTTGTCATGACCCGAGTTCGCCCTCAGTGAACTGTTGTGACGACACCTAGTCTCTACGACTAGGTAAGCCTAACTAATTGCGGAAAAAGAAAACAACAGAAATAAACTAGCCAAAACTGTAGAAAAAATATCAAAATGAAGCGTTTAAGATGCCGCTCGGCATATATAATACAACTCTCAAGAAGAAACTGCATTTCCCAAAACCCGGAATCTCATGAAATCACAAGCTACTGAATAACTACAAATGTCTAACTCCAGAATATCTAAACAAAAGTAAATACAGAAGGGCTAATACTATGAGAGAGAATGGAAAGAGACTTCTCGGTCTGCGGACGCGGCAGATATACCTCGAAGTCTCTGGAGAATCGCCTCGCCTCAAGGTAGTAGGGCTGAGTCAAAGTACCTGGATCTACACATGAAAAACATGCGCAAAAAGGGCATGAGTACACCACAGCGATACTCAATAAGTGCCAAACCTAACCTCGGTCGAGTAGTGACGAGAAAGGTTAGGGCCCTACTGAGTTTAAATGAAAAACAAGGTATAACAATATAGAATAAGACAGTATAATTAAGTGCAACAATAAGAAGTAACACATGATAGAAGGAACAACAACAACTACAACAGAGACAAAATAATCACAGAAAGGAATACAGCTTACAACAGAGATAACAACGAGGGATCTCCCAGGATACCGTCCTATAGTCCCAAATATAAATATCTAGTGGATCTCCCAGGTGTGGTCCCGTAGTCCAACTCATAATGCGCGAGGATCTTCCGGAATACCGATCCGTAGTCCCAAATGTAAATATCCAGTAGTGGGGAAATCTACCGGGTGCAGTCCCGTAGTTCCAATATAAAAGTGCAGGGGATCTCCCGGAATACAAATCCGTAGTCCCAAAGTCAACATGTAGGGGGGATCTCCCAGGATACCGTCCCATAGTCCCAAAGTAAACACACAGCAGCAACACGAAGAACACTCAATTCAATTCAAATTTCAGACCAAGGTAAAACAGGTATTTCTAACCTAGCATGTTGCGCAGAATCCAAATAAGGCAGTTTGAGCAAATAAAACAATTAAGTCAATTATACATGCTTCCCTAAGCTAACAGTAAGCTCAAATTGCAAGTAGTATAGACAGGAAAAGAAGCACAATTATAGTTAATTAATGAAAACAAGATTTTCAACAATTAGCACAAGTACGCACTCATCACCTCACGTACAAGGCATTTCAAATATCAACAATACCAAATCCTATGGGGAGTTTCACCCACACAAGTTTAGGCAAGCCACTTACTTCAAACCGGCTCAAAATCAACCCGAAACCATGCTCATGCCACGAGTACTCGACTCCAAATGGCCCAAATCTATTCAAATCAATTCCATAATGTAAATATAACATGAAGTAACTAATTCCACTAATTAATTCTAAGCTAATACGCGAAATTAGAAAAAATGACCAAAACGCCCCCTGGGCCCACATCTCAGAATCGGGTAAAATTTACATTTTCAGAATCCTCATACTCTCACGAGTTCAATCATACCAAAAGTACCAAAATTGAACCTCAAATAGTCCCTCAAATCACCACTCAAAACTTTCCAATTAACCAAGCCCTAACCCTCAATTTACCTCTGATTTTCCTTCAAATTTCATGTTTACAATGATAAAAATCACCACAATAATGATCTTAAGGACCAAAGACCTTACCTCAATGAATTCTTCTAAAAATCTCCCTTGAAAATGCTCCCTAAAGCTTCTTCCCGTTGAAAATTTATGAAAAAAATAACTCAAATTCGCGAAGGAAATCTTTTTATACTTTCTGACCCAGGTTTTTCGCACCTGCGGTCCATTTCTGCTTCTGCTCTACCGCTTCTGCGGTCAAGGGAACTGCTTCTGTGGGTTTCACTTAATTCCCCTTCTCCGCAACTGCGACCCAGAATCCGCATCTGCGGTCCCGCAGTTGCGGATCACCTCCCGCTTCTGCGGTTTCAGCTGTCTTCACCTTTGGTCGTATCTGCGGCAGTGATTTGCTTCTGCAGGCTCGCACCTGCGGTCCCCAAGCAGCAGGTGTGGTTATGACAGCAAACTCAACAGCTTCAGCTGCAAATTCCCAACTCTAAACGTCTCGTTAACCATCCGAAATCATCGCGAGGCCCCTGGGACCTCAACCAAAAGCACGAACAAGTCATATACCACCATCCAAACTTATACCAATCCTCAAAACACCTAAAACAACATTGAACATCAAATTAACCACGGATTCTAGCTTAAGAACTCCAAAAACTCTCGAATTATGTTTTCGATCAAAAAGTCTATCAAACCTCGTCCGAATGACCTGAAGTTTTAGACACACATCACATTCAACACTACGGAGGTACTCCAACTTCCAGAATTCCATTCCGACCTTTAGATCAAAATCTCACTATCGAACCGGAAACTTCAAAAATTCAACTTTCGACATTTCAAGCCTAAATAAGCTACGGACCTCCAAACACAATCTGAACGCGCCCCTAAGCCCGAAATCACCCAATGGAGCTAATGGAACCAACATAATTCAATTCTGAGGTCGTCTTCACACTGCTCCGACTACGGTTTAAATTCTAAAACTTAAACTCTCATTTAGGGACTAAGTGTCCCAAAACTCTCTGAAATTCCAAATAAATCCTCCTGTCATCTCACAATAGCAGAAACAAACACAGGAAAAATAGTTAATAGGGGATCAGGGCATTAATTCATAAAACGACCGGCTGGGTCGTTACATCCTCCTATACTTAAACATTCATTCGTCCTCGAACGAGCATAGAGACATACCTGAAGTAGTGAAAATATGAGGGTAACGGCTACGCATATCCTGCTCGGTCTCCCAGGTCGCCTCCTCGACCGGCTGACCCTGACACTAAGCCTTCACTGATGCAATATTCTTTGACCTCAGCTTTCGAACCTGCCTGTCCAATATCGCCACTGGCTCCTCAACATAAGATAGATCCTTGTCGAACTGGACTGAACTGAAATCCAACACGTGCGACGGATCACCGTGATACCTCCAGAGCATCGAAACATGAAATACCGGATGAACACCTGCCAAGCTGGGAGGTAAGGCAAGCTCATAAACAACCTCCCCAACATGCCGCAATATCTCAAAAGAACCAATAAACCTCGGACTTAACTTCCCTTTCTTCCCAAATCTCATAACTCCCTTCATAGGCGAAACCCGAAGCAGAACCCGCTCTCCAACCATATAGAAATCATCAAGAACCTTCCGGTCCACATAACTCTTCTGTCTGGACTGGGCTATGCGGAGCCTATACCGAATCACCTTAACCTTCTCCAAAGCATCCTGAACCAGGTCTGTGCCCAATAATCTAGCCTTACCCGACTCAAACCAACCCACCGAGGATCTACACCGCCTACCATATAAAGCCTCGTACAGTGCCATCTGAATGCTGGACTGATAGATGTTGTTGTAGGCAAACTCCACCAATGACAAGAACTGATCCCAAGACCCTCCAAACTTAATCATACATGCACGGAGCATATCCTCAAGAATCCAAATAGTGCGCTCGGACTGCCCGTCTGTCTGAGGGTGAAATGTTGTACTCAACTCCACCCGAGTACCCAACTCATGTTGTACGACCCTCCAAAACCGTGATGTGAACTGAGTACCTCTATCTGAAATGATGGAAACTGGAATACCATGCAGACGAACAATTTCCCAGATATAAATCTCTGCCAACCGCTCCGAAGAATATGTAGTACACACAGGAATGAAGTGTGAGGACTTGGTCAGCTGATCCACAATCACCCAAATGACATCGAACTTTCTCAAATTCCATGGAAGTCCAACTACGAAGTCCATGGTGATCTGCTCCCAATTCCACTTCGGAATCTCTATCTGCTGAAGCAACCCACCCGGTCTCTGGTGCTCATACTTCACCTGCTGACAATTGAGGCACCGAGCTACAAACCCAACTATATCTTTCTTCATTCGCCTCCACCAATAATGCTGCCTCAAATCCTGGTACATCTTTGTGGCACCTAGATGAATGGAATACCGCGAACTATGGGCCTCCTCTAGAATCAGCTCCTGAAGCCCATCAACATTGGGTACACAAACCCGACCCTACATCCTTAATACCCCATCATCACCAATAGTTACATCTCTGGCATCACCGTGTAGAAACTTGTCCTTGAGGACAAGCAAATGTGGGTCATCAACCTGACGCTCTCTGATACGATCAAATAAGGAAGACCGAGAAATCATGCAAGCTAGAACACGGTTGGGCTCCGAAAGATCCAATCTCACAAACTGGCTGGCTAAGGTCTGAACATCCATCGCCATGGGCCTCTCCGCTGCTGGTAAATAAGCTAAACTCCCCAAACTCTCAGCCCGATGACTCAAAGCATCGGCCACCACATTGCACTTTCCCGGGTGATACAAAATAGTGATATCATAGTCCTTCAGCAGCTCTAACCACCTCCTCTGACACAAATTAAGTTCCTTCTTCTTGAACAGATGTTGTAAACTCCGGTGGTTAGTATAAATCTCACAAGGCACACTGTACAAATATTGACTCCAGATCTTCAAGGCTTGGACAATGGCAGCTAACTCGAGATCATGGACAGGATAATATTTCTCATGTACCTTCAACTGTCTGGATGCGTAGGCAATCACCCTACCGTCCTGCATCAACACCGCTCCAAGGCCAATCCTCGAGGCATCATAATAGACAGTATAAGACCCCAAACCTATAAACAATATCAAAATTGGGGTTGTAGTCAAAGCTGTCTTGAGCTTCTGAAAGCTCGCCTCACACTCTTCCGTCCACTGGAACAGAACACCCTTCTGGGTTAGCCTGGTCATAGGGGCTGCAATAGATGAAAACCCCTCAACAAATCAACGGTAATACCCCGCCAAGCCAAGAAAATCACGGATCTCTATAGCTGAGGACGGTCTGGGCCAACTCTACACTGCCTGCACTTTCTTCGAATGCACTTGAATACCCTCACTCAATACCATATGGCCTAAAAATGCCACAGAATCCATCCAAACTCACATTTAGAAAACTTTTCATATAACTTCTTTTCGCTTAAAGTCTGAAGCATTGTCCTCAGGTGCTGCTCATGATCTTCCTGACTCCAGGAATACACTAGAATATCATCAATAAAGATAATGACGAACGAGTCAAGATATGACCGAAACTCACTGTGCATCAAATGCATGAAGGCTGCTGGGGCATTGGTCTGCCCTAATGACATAACAATAAACTCGTAATGACCGTACCGAGTCTTGAAAGCAGTCTTCCTGATATCTGGCTCCCGAATCTTCAACTGATGGTAACCTGAATGCAAGTCAATCTTAGAAAACACTCGTACACCCTGAAGCTGGTCAAACAAATCATTAATACGAGACAAAGGATACTGGTTCTTCATTGTAACTTTATTCAACTGGTGATAATCAATGCACATACACATAAAACCATCCTTTTTCTTCACAAACAAGACAGGAGCACCCCAAGGTGATACACTTGGCCGAATGAAACCCTTATCAAGCAATTCTTGTAACTGATCTTTCAACACCTTCAACTCAGGAGGGGCCATACGATACAGAGGAATAGAAATGGGTTGAGTGCCCGACAACAGGTCAATGCCAAAATCAATATCTCTATCAGGCGGCATGCCCGGAAGATCAGCTGGAAATACATCAGGAAAATCCCGTACTATTGGGACTGAATCAACTGTAGGGGTATCAATACTGACATCTCTCACATAAGCTAGATACGCATCACACCCCTTCTCAACCATAAGTCGAGCCTTAAGGAATGACATAACTCTACTGGAAGTATGATCTAAGGTACCCCTCCACTCTACTCACGGTACACCTAGCATAGCCAGCGTCACGGTTTTGGCGTGACAATCAAGAATAGTATAATGGGGAGACAACCAGTCTATGCCTAAGATAACATAAAAATCTACCATGCTGAGCAATAATAAATCGACTCTGGTCTCAAAACCACTAAGAGCAAAAACGCATAATCAATAAACACGATCCACAACAAGAGAATCTCCCATAGGAGTAGAAACATAAACAGGGGTAGTCAAAGAATCCCGTGGTATACCCAAATGCGGGGCAAAATAAGAAGACACATAAGAATATGTGGAGCTTGGATCGAATAAAACCGATGCATCTCTATGACAAACTAGGAACAATACCTGTGATAATAGAATCGGAGGCGATAGCCTCGGTATTGCAGGAAGGGTACAATATCTGGCCTGGCCTCCCTCTCTAGGGCGACCTCTACCTCCTAGACCTCCACCTCTAGCTGGCTGAGCAAGTGGGGTAGTAGCTGAAGTTGTAACCATAGCCTGAGAACTCTGCAGGGCACATTGTGGCTGATAAGTCTGTGGAGGTGCACCCCTCATAAGTCTGGGGCAATCCATCACCATATGGCGTGTGTCACCACACTCAAAACAAGCTCTAGGAGGATGTGGCAGCTGTGAGTGGCTCGAGCCAGGTCTGTTAGACTGATCACTAAAAGCACCCCGCGTAGGAGGCGCACTAGATATTAGAGGTGCATAATAAGACTCTTATGGCCTAGGAGGAGCTGGAATACCACTGGCCGTTGGAAGAGCTTAATGAACGAGGCGACTTATATAACCCCTACCATGACGAACTGCAGTTAGAGCATGGGCACCAGAATAATAGCCCGACTCTCGAGACCTCTTGGGCTCGCTCTCCTTTCTATCCCTAGCATGCATACCCTATATCCTCTTAGCAATGCTCACCACATGTTGATAAGAAATATCCATCTCCAACTCACGAGCCATGCTAGACCTAATACTGGGAATAAGCCACTCAATAAACTGGCGAACCCTCTCACGAATAGTACAAACCAAGTCTGGGGCATGTCTAGCCAAGCTAGTGTAACGGACAACATACACTGAGACAGTCATAGTACATGGCGCAAATGCTGAAACTTTGTGCATCATGCATCCCTGGGGCTCTGAGGAACATACTCTTTTAGGAACATACCTGAAAACTGAGTCCAAGTTAGAGAAATTGCCTCATTCGGACTGTCTAACTCATAAGTACGCCACCACTCATAGGCGGCTCCTCGAAGATGAAAAGTAGTGAAGGAAACCCCGCTCTTTATGATATACCCATGGTACGGAGAATACGGTGACACTCATCTAGAAATTCGAGGGCATCATCTGATGCTAGACCACTGAATACATGAGGCTTGTACTTCTTGAACCTCTCGAGCCTCAGCTACTCATCCTCGGAAGTCGCTGCCTTGTCCTCGGGATGATCTGGGACTGCAGGCTGTACAAGAATAATCTCTGGGACCTGATCAACATGCACTCACTTCTCAGGAGTGCGGGCGGCGACAGTCTGTGCTCCTCCCCCAGCCTGAGATGTAGTTGCATCAAGGGGAAACAACCCTGCTTGAGCCAGAGTAGTATACATGCTCATGAACTGTGCAAGAGTTTCCTGGAGAGCTGGAGTAGTAGTAGTAGTAGTAGTAGGTGTATCAAGTGCATGGACTCTTGATGGAACTACTGTTGGCACCTCGGTGGCAGCTCGTGCGGGTACTCTAGCTGCACCACGTGCGCATTCTTGACCTCTACCCCGGCCCCGACCTTTGACGGCTCCAATAGGGGTGATCGAAGCCTCCCTGCACTACTATTAAGTAGAAAGAGAGGGTCGAAGAGATTTTACCCGATTTAGGGTCGAGATCGATTTCCACAGAGAGCTAGAATTTGGAGTCGGGTATCTATCTAGTTTAGAGTTACGTATGTGTTCCAAATTGCACTTATAATCATTTTTGGGTTTTTGATTTACTTCTACTTTTATCAAACTACAATGGTAAATAAAACTAGATTAAGCTAAGAGTAAAACTAATGAGGATTGTTCAAATGGTTTAAAAGGCAGTAGGGTAGTGACTTTCGCCTAGGTGGTTAATTGACGGGTAATTAAGTCTAAAACACGATTGGCATAATTGGGGAGTATGATATAACTGTTGCACAATATTACCCACTCTACACCTCTCGGTGGTTCGAGTGATTTTTTCCGAATTGACTTTCTCAAGATCAATTAGGTATGCAAATTTGCACAAGTAATCACGGTTCAAGTCGGGTATTACTCTCTCAAGGTTTAACCCTTTAATTGGGGATATCAATCTCTTGAGTACGCCCTAATTCCTTGCTGGACCAATTTCGGAGACTTAGGCTCTCTTTCTCAAGAAGAGCTCAAGTCAACTAAACACAAACTAGTGTTTGCAACCACTAATTCAGTAATTAACCATGAAATTGGCCCAAATATCGAACACACATAGTCAATCTAGCCCTAAAATTCAAGACCCATCAATTATCCACACTAGGGTTGAGCCATAACCCTAGCTTATGGGTCTAGCTACTCATAATTAAATAAGAAAAGAAAGAAATAGATGAAGAACAACTCATATTAATTAATTACTAAGATAAACAATAAGATTCAATGATAAAATGTATATAAAATTTCCTAAAATGGCTAAAATATTCGAACCCACGAGCGCAACTATGTTCTAAAACTATCTTCTGCCCTAAAAATAGGAAAAGAAGCTATTTATACTAAGCTGAAAAATCTGGACAAAAATATCCCTGCGGGGCTAGTGCGGACCGCACAAAATGGTGTGCGACCGCACTAAGGCTCTAAGCTTGAAAATCTAACTCTCTGAACTCGGGCACTGCGGAGCGCAGAGAATGGACTGCGGCATCGGAGGCTTCTAGTGCAGTCCGCATAAAATGGAGCAGGGACCGGTTAAAGAGTTGATCAATATCTCAATATAATTATATGTGATTTTTAATCATATGAATCACTCATATATAAGAAGCTAAATTAAAAAAATAATCCTCAGATGCTACCATTATAATAAGATAGAGATACACATAGATACATTAAAGTTGTGCTCTTAGTACCTAAATAAGAGAAGATGAGAGAAATAGTACGAGCAACTAGATCGTTGTTATATAATCATTTAAAATGAGACCAAAGAATTTATGAGACCCCACCTTTGATGAGTATAATAATTTCTTTTCCTTTATAATTTATGTGGAACCTTTGTGAACAAAGCTATCGCACGTGCCTTTCTCATCAGAGCTTGATTTCTCAACCCAAAAAATGACTGATATTTTTAAAACTATATTTAGTAAATATTTTCAATACGTTTTATATTTATAATAGCAATAAATAAATTATATGATCGATCAAATCCCTAATGTTAGATTATTTGTCATCACATATTTTTCAAATGGGCAAGAAGAATAAATGAATATATACCAAGACATCATGTTTAAAGGGGTATTAAGTGGATACGATCTAATAACATTTCTTGAACCTCATAAAATAAATTTAACGCAATTAAAATTAGTATTATATAATATTGATGTTTCTGATAATTGTCTAAGGATAACGTGCAAAGCACGTTCATATAGACTAGTACTATATTAAAAGCACGAAGGCCCTTAGCTAAATATCGTTTGCCTTTTTTACCCTTTGAAAATAGAGTTTTACATTGGACAAAATAGTAATACTAATAATTTGCTAATATTTAGGATTCTAAGATTCTATAATTTAGTTATTAAATCTTTCCTTGTTTAAATTATTTAAGAATTCCTAACATTTAGGATCTTGTATGTGAGTCTTACCTTACATAAATTTTTAAAAAATAGAAAAACGCACAAAATCGTATATTTAATGCAAAAGCATTATAACAATGAACCGCAAGAATTTCTTAAAATTTATATCCAAATAATAAGGTTTAAAGCACATCGATAATGGAATGGTAACAGAGTTCGCCATTTTCTACTTTCGAAATAGTCTTTAAGCACAATATTATGTTTTTTAAAGATTAAATTATTAAACAATTTAAACTAGATCTCTTCAATCACGATTCAGTATTTTTCTTCCATCAATATAACATCTGATTAAATTAAGATATTAAGTTATGTACGAGTCAATATTTTTATATCTCTCTAACAATGTCTTCGAGAATGAACTTAAGAATATAAAGTCTTTTCAAACGAAAACAAATTAAAAAATTCTTAAATGTTTCAGGGTTATATTTTCTTCCTTAACTTTAAAAAAAAAGTATGGTAACTTGTGAAATTGAAGTAATTACATTATAACTGGAATCAATTTTAAGTTATATTTTGATGGAGATGATTGGACACTTATGGAATAGAAATTCTTTCTTATTGAATAACTAAATAGGATCAATAATCTATATATATACACACCATAGACTGGTTCAACAGGAGAAATATGTTTAATAGCAGGTAAAAGTCTATGACTGGAAAATGAGCGTCTATTATAAATAGTAGACTTATCATCAAATTGAATACAAATTCTACCGTCCGGGTTTTGAGTAACATGCGAACAATCAGTATTTGACAAGTCATTAGTAATCTGACTTGGGGATATAACCGAATTTAAAGTCCAAGTAGTTGGAAAATTAATTTCTTCCCACCTAGCTATTTACCCTCCTCAAGCCCCCTTTATTTTACTTAATAATACTGGTATTACCTTCACTGCTTTTCAAAAATTTATTGACGATAATGTTGCAGCTGTTAGTATCGCAGAAATTAATAAATTAATTTCTCAACAATTATTTGGGTTTATATGTAAAAAAATTAGGAGAACATATCGGTTTTCTTGATAAAAAATTGGATGATTTGACTGCTTTAATAAAGAAGATGAGTACTAACAAAGGACGAACCGATATTGCCTCCACTTCGGGAATCAAACCGGTTGATCAAGCAGTTCTTACTCATGTTCAAAGGCCTCCTAAGGTTCAAGATTTTAAATTCAAATCTCTTGATGACTTAGTAGACCTTCTTGATAAGAAACTTTCTGGTTTAAGTATTAGACCAATTGATTTATCAAAAAAATTTGCTGATACAATTGAGACTGTTTCCGATTATAAAACTGAAACGTGGCCAGGGCTTAATAAGCTCAAGGGTTTAATTAAACCCAATAGTAAGTATGCCGACAAACCCCGGATGCAAACTTACTATTATTCCCGTCCTATGTCACGACCCGGATTTTCCACCCTCGGGAATCGTGATGGCGCCTACTAATGAGAGCTAGGCAAGCCAAACTTTAACTGCTTATATCGTTAATAATTACTTATTTTAACAATTATCGGCGATAGCATGAACGCAACGAAATTAAATAAATATGCGGAACTTAAATTTAACGAAAACTGAACGATAATGCGAGAATCAACATATGCCTCTACCCAAGAACTGGTGTCACATTACAAACGAACTTCTAAGAGTGCTAAATACAACTGTTTGGAAGAAAATATAAACTGTTTGTCTCGAATATATGAGATAACAGGCGGAAATAAAAGATAGAGGAGACGACGGGCCTGCGAATGCCTGTAAGGTTACCTCAGTGTCTCACTGGACTGAAGGCTGGCTCCCGCGCTACTGCTGCTGTCCAAAACCTGGATCTGTGCGAAAGAGCACAAAGCGTAGTATCAACACAACCGGCCCCATGTGCTGGTAAGTGCCTGGCCTAACCCCAGCGAGGTAGTGACGAGGCTAGGACCAGACTCCAGATAAACCTGTATAGTTATATAATATATAGCAGAAAGGTAAACAAGTAATAAGCAGTTAAAGCTGGGGAAGGAGAACATGCTTCGGGGATAGCAGTTAAAAGGAATAACAGGGAATGATAAGGAAGCTAGCACTATAACTTCTATCACAAATGAAGAAAATAAAGGCGACTTTCACTTTCAGTTTCCTCTTGTTGCAGGCGTGCAACCCGATCCCATTTCTCATATCTCGTGGTAGGTGTACCACCCGCTCCCATTTCATTCTATCTCGTGGTAGGCGTACCACCCGCTCCCATTTCATTATATCTCGTGGTAGGCGTACCACCCGCTCCCATTTCATAATACCTTGTGGTGGGCGTACCACCCGCTCCCATTTCAATTCACCACACAATCACAAGAAATCCCGAAAAGGGAACATAAGTAATATAATAACTTCCCGGCAAGGGAACAAGGATATCGAAATAGTCATCCCGGCAAGGGAGAATCAGCTGTAACCAATCTCACTTTTCTAGTATTCAGTTCAATTAATGGAAATACTTAATCATAGAGGATCATTAATTAAAATATACAAGGTGTCATTCAAAAACACAACAATTTTCAAGTTAAGACCCACGGTCATGCTTGACACCAACGTATAGATACTCGTCACCATGCCTATACGTCGTACTCAACAAGAAGCAAGTAGCAATTATGACCCAACTCCTAATCCCTCAAGCTAGGGTTAAACCAAACACTTACCTCGATGCCTTGAACACCCCTCAAGTCTCAATTATAGCTTTACCTCTTGATTCCACTACCAATCCGCTCGAATTTAGTCATAAATTACTTAATCACATTAATAAATGCTAAATGAATCAACCCCAATGCATGAAAATGAGTTTTCCAAAGTCTAACCAAAAGTCAAAAATGACCCCCGGGTCCACGTGGTCGAAACCCGAGGTTCAGACCAAAACCCGATTACCCATTCCCCCACAAATTCAAATATATGGTTTGTTTTGAAATCGGACCTCAAATTGAGGTCCAAATCCCCAATTTTTGAAAAACCTAGGTTCTACCCAAATCACCCAATTTCCCCATGAAAATCTTTGATTTGAAGTTGAAATCATGTTAAAGGATGTTAAGAAGTAAAGAAAATAAGTTAGAAATCACTTACCAATCGTTTTGGAGAAGAAAAGTTGTTTGGAAAATCGCCTCTTATGTTTTGGGGTTTTGAAAAGTGTAAAATAACTGAAATTCACGTGTATTTATACCCCTCCGAAGTCCCCACCGCGGACCGCGCAAGAAGGACCGTGGCCGCACAGCACCCACCGCGGACCGCGCAAAGGAGATCGCGGCCCCACGCGTTTCCTCGTGGGTTGCGCCAAAGGGTTCAGAGGTCAGCAATATTTTTCTGAACCTGCAACATCTAATCTTTTAAGCCTAAGGCATCCCGAAACCTACTAGAAACTCACCGAGCCCTCGAAACTCTAAATCAAGCATGCACACTACCTCAAAACACCCTACGAACATATTCGTGTGATCACATCACCAATATAACGTCATGAACATCGAATTGAACCTCAAGATCCATGAAATTCCTCAGATTTCCTTTTAAACATCAATTTTCCAATTAGGGTCCGGATTACGTCAAACGACGTCGTTTTTTTTACCAAACTTTACAGGAGTGATTCAAAACATATATAAGACCTGTACCGTGCGCAGGAACCAATATACGGGCCCGATACCATTACTTTCACATCAGTTTTCATTTCACTTTTCTTTAAACATTTTCAGAAAATAATTTCACTTAAAAATTCATAACTCGGGCATGGGACCTCGAAATTCGATTTTGGGCATATGCCTACGTCCCATATTTTCCTGCGGACCCTCCGGGACCGTCAAATCACGGGTCCGTTTACCCAAAATGTTGACCGGAGTCAAACTTATTCATTTCGAGGTAAAAACTTAGAAATTTTCACAAGATTTCATGTTTAAGCTCTTCAGCTACGCGCCTGGACTGCGCACACAAATCGAGGCGACTCTAAATGAGGTTTTCAAGGCCTCAGAGACAGATTTCAATTAGAAACACGTGATGACCCCTTTGGGTCGTCATATTCTCCACCTCTAAAACAATCGTTCGTCCTCGAATGGATAGAAGAAGGAAGTACCTGAGTCGGGGAAAAGATGAGGATAACGGTCCCGCATATCGGACTCGGACTCCCAGGTTGATACCTCAGGAGGCTGACCTCTCCACCGAACACGAACCGAAGGAAAACTCTTCGACCTCAGCTGGCGAACCTGTCGGTCTAGAATAGCCACCGGCTCCTCCTTATATGACAAATCCTTGTCCAACTGGACGGTGCTGAAATCTAAAACGTGGGATGGATCGCCGTGATATTTCCGAAGCATGGGCTTATGAAACACTGGATGCACGGCTGATAAGCTAGGCGGCAATGCAAGTTTATAAGCCACCTCTCCCACTCGATCAAGGATCTCAAATGGAGCAATGAACCTAGGGCTAAGCTTGCCCTTCTTCCCGAATCTCATCACGCCCTTCGTAGGCGACACTTGGAGCAATACCCGCTCACCAACCATAAAAGCCACATCTCGAACCTTACTATCTGCATAGCTCTTTTACCAGGACTGAGCTGTACAAAGCCTATCCTGAATGATCGTGACCTTGTCCAAGGCCTCCTGAACCAAATCTGCCCAACAACCGAGCCTCTCCCGGCTCAAACCATCCAATCGGAGATCGACACAGCCTACCATATAGAGCCTCATAAGGAGCCATCTAGATACTCGACCGGTAGCTGTTGTTGTAGGCAAACTCTGCTAAAGGGAAGAACGGATCCCACGAACCTCCAAAATCAATAACACAAGCTCGAAGCATGTCCTCCAATATCTGAATAGTCCGCTCGGACTGTCCATCCGTCTGAGGATGGAATGCTGTACTCAACTCAACCTGGGTGCCTAACTCTCGCTGAACGGCTCTCTAGAAATGCGAGGTAAACTGCGTACCTCAGTCCAAAATGATAGATACCGACACACCATGAAGACGAACAACCTCCCGGATATAGATCTCAGCTAACCTCTCGGACGAATAAGAGACTGCCACAGGAATGAAATGCACTGACTTGGTCAACCTATCAACAATAACCCAAACTGCATCAAACTTCTTCCGGGTCAACAAAAGTCTAGTAACGAAGTCCATAGTGATTCTCTCCCACTTCCACTATGGAAGCTCAATCCTCTAAAATAAACCACCAGGCCTCTGATGCTCATACTTAACCTACTGACAATTCAAACACCGAGCCACATAGGCAACGATATCCTTCTTCATTCTACGCCACCAATAATGCTGCCGTAAATCCTAATACATCTTCGCGATGCCCAGATGGATAGAGTACCGGGAACTATGGGCCTCCTCTAAAATCAACTCTCGAAGCCCATCCACATTAGGTACACAAACTCGACCCTGCAATCTCAGAACTCCATCATCACCTAAGGTAACCTGCTTGGCACCCCCACACTGCACCGTGTCTCTAAGGACACACAAGTGGGGATCATCAAACTACCGATCACGGATATGCTCCAATAACAAAGAACGAGTGACCGTGCAAGCTAATACTCGACTGGGCTCAGAAATATCCAACCTCACAAATCGATTGGCCAAAGCCTGAACATCCAAAGCAAGCGGCCTCTCACCGACTGGAATATAAGCAAGACTGCCCATACTGGCTGACTTTCTACTCAAAGCATCGGTCACCACGTTGGCCTTTCCCGGGTGATATAGGATAGTGATGTCATAATATTTCAACAACTCCATCCACCTTCTCTGCCTCAAATTCAACTCCTTTTGCTTGAACAAATACTGAAGACTCTTATGATCCGTGAACACCTCACATGCCATGCCATATAGATAGTACCTCCAAATCTTCAATGCGTGGACAACGGATGCCAACTCCAAATCATGCACTAGATAGTTCTTCTCATGAACCTTCAACTGCCTCGAGTCCTGCATCAACACTGCACCAAGTCCAATGCGAGATGCATCACAATAAATAGTGTAAGGCCCTGAACCTGAGGGCAAAACTAACATCGGCGCCATAGTCAGGGCTGTCTTGAGACTCTGAAATCTCGCCTCACACTCGTCCAACCATCTGAATTGGGCACCCTTCTGGGTCAACCTGGTCATCGGGGCTGTGATAGACGAGAACCCCTCCACAAACCGACGATAGTAGCCTGCCAATCCCAAGAAACTCTGAATCTCTGTAGCTGATGCTGGTCTAGGCCAGTTCTTGACTGCCTCAATCTTCTTTGGATCAACATGAATACCCTCTGCTGATACAACGTGACCCAGGAACGCCACCGAACTCAACCAGAACTCACACTTCGAGAACTTAACATATAACTAACTATCCTTCAGAGTCTGAAGAACCACTCTGAGGTGTTGCTCGTGCTCCTCCTGGCAGCAGGAATATATCAGGATATCATCAATAAAGACTATCACGAACAAGTCCAAATAAGGCCTGAACACTCGGTTCATCAACTCCATAAATGCTGCTGGGGCATTGGTCAACCCGAATGACATAACCAAGAACTCATAATGCCCGTACCGAGTGCGGAAAGTTGTTTTAGGGACGTCGGATGCCCTAATCCTCAACTGATGGTAGCCAGATCTCAAGTCAATCTTTCAAAATACCATGGCACCCTGAAGCTGATCAAACAAATCATTAATCCTCAGCAGTGGATACTTATTCTTGATCGTAACCTTGTTCAATTGCCGGTAATCAATGCACATTCTCATCGACATATCCTTTTTCTTCACAAACAACACCGGCGCACCCCAAAGCGAAATGCTGGGTCTAATGAAACCCTTCTTAAGCAAATCCTGCAACTATTCCTTTAACTCTTTCAACTCCGGCGGGGCCATACGATACGTCGGGATAGAAATGGGCTGGGTTCCCGGAGTCAAATCAATGCAAAAGTCGATATCCCAGTCAGGCGGCATACCCGACAGGTCTGAAGGAAAAACCTCAGGAAACTCCCGAACAATAGGTACAGAATCAATAGAAGGGACCTCTATACAAGAATTGCGAGCATAAGCCAAATAGGCCAAACACCCCTTATCGACCATACGCCGAGCCTTCACATAAGAGATAACACTACGGGTAGAATGACCAGGGGTCCCTCTCCACTCTAAACGGGGCAAACCCGGTAGGACTAAGGTCACGGTCTTGGCATGACAATCCAAGATAGCATGGTACGGGGATAACCAATTCATTCCCAATATAATATCGAAATCGACCATATCTAAAAGCAACAAATTGACACGGGTCTCAAGACCCCCAAACACTACAATACAAGAACGATGAACTCGATCGACCACAGTAGAATCACCCACCGGTGTAGACACATAAACAGGAATACTAAATGAATCACTCGACATGACCAGGTATGGGGCAAAATAAGATGACACGTACGAATACGTAGACCTTGGATCAAATAGCACTGAAGCATCTCTATCACAAACCAGTATAGTACCTGTAATGACTGCATCTGAAGACTCAGCCTCGGGCCTGGCTGGAAGTGAATAACATCAGGGCTGGGCCCCACCACCCTGAACTGCCTCTCTAGGATGGCCTGCAATTGGTTGGCCTCTACCTCTGGCGGCTTGAGCTTCACCTCTAGGACCTCTACCTCCACCTCTAACACCTCTGCCCCCGCCTCTAGCTGGCTAGGCAGGCTGTGGGACATCTGGTGCCTGTACCATAGCACGAGAACCCTGATGCGGAGAACTGTTCGAAGCTTGAGGGCAATACCTAGCAATGTGCCTCGTGTTGCCACAAGTAAAACAAGCCCTCGGTTGTTGGGGCTGACGACCCTAGAAACTCTTAAGCGGCGATGCACTGATAGGTGCTGATGGTGCACCGTAAGGCTGTTGATCAGAATAGTGCATATGAGAACCACGACCACCTGAAGTACCTTGGGAGACCTGAAGAGCTGAGTGAAAGGGTCTAGAAGGATGGCCTCCACCATATGAATCTCTACCTCCAAACGAGGTACCACTGAATCTGCCCAAATGACGGGGCCTCTTATCCGGCCCATGACCACCTCCCTGTGACAGAACCATCTCAACTCTGCGGGCCACATTGGCTGCCTCCTGAAATGTAATCTCACTCCTGGCCTCCTTGTCCATCTGAAGATGAATCGGCTGAATAAGACCATCAATAAACCTCCTCACCCTCTCTCTCTCGGTGGGAAGTATGACAAGAGAATGGCGAGCTAGATCAATGAACATGGTCTCATACTGAGTGACCATCATGGAACCCTGCTGAAGGCACTCAAACTGCCTCCGATAGTCTTCTCTCTACGTCATGGGGAGAAACTTCTCCAAAAACAACACTGAAAACTGCTCCCATGTCAAGGATTGCGATCTGACTGGTCTCGCTAAGTAATAATCCCTCCACCAAGTCTTGGCAGATCCAGATAAGCGAAATGCAGCAAAATCGACCGTATTGGTCTCAACAATGCCCATGTTCCTGAGAACCTCATAGCAGCTGTATAGGAAATCCTGGGGATCCTCAGAATAAGATCCGCTGAAAGTATTAGTGAAGAGCTTGGTGAATTCGTCCAGTCTCCACAAAGCATCGGCGGACATAGCCGCTCCCTTGTCGGCCTGAGCCCCTACACCCGGCTGAACTACCACCACTAGCTGAGCCGCTAGAACCTGAATCTAGGGAGCTACCTGCTCCGGAGTGCGAGTAGCGGGAGTCTGAGCCCCTCCCCCAGCCTGAGAAGTGGTTGGTGCTACTGGAATCAAACCTGCTCGGGTGAACCCCTCTGGGACATGAGCTGGGCCCACCGGAACTGTTGGGCTGGAACCTCCTCCTCAAAATCAACCTGAGGCTCCGCCACTGGTGCTGCTGCTCGGGGCTGAGCTCTGCCCCTACCTCGGCCTCTAGTACGGCCTCGACCTCGCCCTCTGCCCCTAGTGGAGGCTACTGCAGGGAGCTCAGTCTGCTAAGCGGTAGATGAGGAAGCGCGTGTTCTCGCCATCGGCGAAGAACAAAGTAGAAGTTCAATTAGCATTTGAGGAACAAATCCGCACGACAAGAAAGAACAAATATGAGATTTTCCTAACTCTGTAGCCTCTGGGGGATAAATACAGACGTCTCCGTACCGATCCCTCAGACTCTACTGAGCTTGTCCGAGAGTTGTGAGACCTATGTAACCTAGAGCTCTGATACCAACTTGTCACGACCCGGATTTCCCACCCTCGGGAGTCGTGATGGCGCCTACTAATGAGAGCTAGGCAAGCCAAACCTTAACTGCTTACATCGTTAACAATTACTTCTTTTAACAATTATCGGCGATATCATGAATGCAACGGAATTAAATAAATATGCGGAATACTTAAATGTAACAAAAACTAAACGATAATGTGAGAATCAACATATGCCTCCTCCCAAGACTTGGTGTCACATTACTTACGAACTTCTAACAGTGCTAAATACAACCGCTTGGAAGAAAATATAAACTGTTTGTCTCGAATATATGAGATAACAGATGGAAATAAAAGATAGAGGAGACGTCGGGCCTGCGAACGCCTGCAAGGCTACCTTAGTGTCTCACTGGACTGAAGGCTGGCTCGCGCGCTACTGCTGGTGTCCAAAACCTGGATCTGTGCAAAAGAGCACAAAGCATAGTATCAGCACAACCGGCCCCATGTGCTGGTAAGTGTCTGACCTAACCCCGGCGAGGTAGTGACGAGGCTAGGACCAGACTCTAGATAAACCTGTACAGTTATATAATATATGGCGGAAAAGTAAATAAGTAATAAGCAGTTAAAGCTGGGGAAGGGGAACATGCTTCGCGGATAGCAGTTAAAAGGAATAACAGGGAATGATAAGGAAGCTAGCACTATAACTTCTATCACAAATGAAGAAAACAAAAGCCAACTTTCACTTTCAGTTTCCTCTTGTTTTAGGCGTGCAACCCGATCCCATTTCTCATATCTCGTGGTAGGCGTACCACCCGCTCCAATTTCATTATATCTCGTGGTAGGCTTACCACCCGCTCCCATTTCATAATATCTCGTGGTAGGCGTACCACCCGCTCCCATTTCATAATATCTCGTGGTAGGCGTACCACCCGCTCCCATTTCATAATATCTTGTGGTAGGCGTACCACCCGCTCCAATTTGAATTCACCACACAATCACACGAAATCCCGGCAAGGGAATATAAGTAATATAATAACTTCCCGGCAAGGGAACAAGGATATCGAAATAGTCATCCCGGCAAGGGAGAATCAGCTGTAACCAATCTCACTTTGCTAGTACTCAGTTCAATAAATGGAAATACTTAATCATAGAGGATCATTAATTAAAGTATACAAGGTGTCATTCAAAAACACAACAATTTTCAAGTTAAGACCCACGGTCATGCTTGACACCAACATATAGATACTCGTCACCATGCCTATACGTCATACTCAACAAGAAGCAAGTAGCAATTATGACCCAACTCCTAATCCCTCAAGCTAGGGTTAAACCAAACACTTACCTCGATGCCTTGAACACCCCTCAAGTCTCAATTATAGCTTTACCTCTTGATTCCACTACCAATCCGCTCGAATCTAGTCATAAGTTACTTAATCACATTAATAAATGCTAAATGAATCAACCCCAATACATGAAAATGAGTTTTCCAAAGTCTTACCCAAAAGTCAAAAATGACCCCCGGGCCCACGTGGTCGAAACCCGAGGTTCGAACCAAAACTCGATTACCCATTCCCCCACAAATTCAAATATATGGTTTGTTTTGAAATTGGACCTCAAATTGAGGTCCAAATCCCCAATTTTTGAAAAACCTAGGTTCTACCCAAATCACCCAATTTCCCCATGAAAATCTTTGATTTGATGTTGAAATCATGTTAAAGGATGTTAAGAAGTGAAGAAAATAAGTTAGAAATTACTTACCAATCGTTTTGGAGAAGAAAAGTTGTTTGGAAAATCGCCTCTTATATTTTGGGGTTTTGAAAAGTGTAAAATAACTGAAATTCATGTGTATTTATACCCCTCCGAAGTCCCCACCGCAGACCGCGCAAGAAGGTCCGCGGCCGCACAGGCTTCCTGAAGGCCTGCGGATCTATGCCCCGCGCGGACCGCGCAAGGCCGACCGCAGCCGCGTAGCACCCACCGCGGACCGCGCAAAGGCGACCGCGGCCTCGCTGGCCCCTCCGCGGCCACACGCGTTTCCTCGCGGGCTGCACCAAAGGGTTCAGAGGCCTGCAATATTTTTCTGAACCTGCAACATCTGATCTTTTAAGCCTAAGGCATCCCGGAACCTACTAGAAATTCACCGAGCCCTCGAAACTCTAAATCAAGCATGCACACTACCTCAAAACACCCTACGAACATATTCGTGTGATCACATCGCCAATATAACGTCATGAACATCGAATTGAACCTCAAGATCCATGAAATTCCTCAGATTTCCTTTTAAACATCAATTTTCCAATTAGGGTTCAGATCATGTCAAACGACGTCCGTTTTTTTACCAAACTTTACAGGAGTGATTCAAAACATATATAAGACCTGTACCGGGCGCCGGGACCAAAATACGGGCCCGATACCATTACTTTCACATCAGTTTTCATTTCACTTTTCTTTAAACATTTTCATAAAACAATTTCACTTAAAAATTCATAACTCGGGCATGGGACCTCGGAATTCGATTTCAGGCATACTCCCACGTCCCATATTTTCCCGCGGACCCTCCGAGACCGTCAAATCACGGGTCCGGGTCCGTTTACCCAAAATGTTGACCGGAGTCAAACTTATTCATTTCGAGGTAAAAACTTAGAAATTTTCACAAGATTTGATGTTTAAGCTTTTCGGCTACGCGCCCGGACTGAGAACACATATCAAGGCGACTCTAAATGAGGTTTTCAAGGTCTCGGAGACAGATTTCAATTAGAAACAGGTGATGACCCCTTTGGGTCGTCACATCCTACTCCTCATGATGTGTTAATAGAGGAACGCGATTGGAATCAGACTAATACGTCTTACAGCGGTTCCGAAATTTATGAATGGAATCTTGATGGCTTAACTAATAGACGGTTAACTATTCTTGTACATAGAATGCTTATGTACTCAACTATCTGTAAAAGTGTTAAGAACACAGATAGAACTATTTGTAAAATGATTATTGCAGGCTTTATTGGCCAACTTCGTGGCTGGTGGGATAACTATCTATATGTTGAAGAAAAGGCAACGGTTATTAATGCTACCGCCGTTGACGAAGGTTTTATAAAACCCTCAAAATCTCCTTAGTCATGTTTTGCCTTTTATGTTAATAATGCTGCAGAAAAGGAACGTGGTATTCCTAGATTAGTTATAAATTATAAACCTTTGAATAAACATCTGAAATGGATTAGATATCCTATCCCCAATAAAAGGGACTTGCTATCTAGATTATATGACGCCAATATATGTTCAAAATTCGATTTAAAATATGGATATTGGCAAATTCAAATTTTTAAGGAGCATACTTATAGAACTGTTTTTAATGTTCAATTTGGTCAATATGAATGGAATGTCATGCCATTTGGTTTAAAAAATGCCCCTTCTGAATTTCAGAAAATTATGAATGATATTTTTAACCCTTATCTAGATTTTATCATCGTTTATATTGATGGCATATTAGTATTTTCTAAAACATTAGAGATGCATATTAAGCATCTTGATATTTTTAAGAAATAATAATACAAAACGGCTTAGTAATTTCTAAACCAAAAATGAGTCTATTCCAAACAAATGTTCGATTTTTAGGTCATAATATTTTTGCCAAGGAAAAATTACCCCGATACAAAGATCGATTGATTTTTCCTCAAAATTTCCTGATGTTATTACTGACAGGAC
Organism: Nicotiana sylvestris; assembly: GCF_000393655.2. Lineage (NCBI taxonomy): Eukaryota > Viridiplantae > Streptophyta > Magnoliopsida > Solanales > Solanaceae > Nicotiana > Nicotiana sylvestris. The sequence goes on along the minus strand of NC_091062.1, from coordinate 51,857,238 downwards.
TCAATTAAATTTTTTTTGGGAAGTTTGAATTATATATATCCTTTCTATAAAAGTTTATCTCGTGATCTAGCCCCTCTATACGATAGGCTGAAAAAGGATCATAAGCAGCCTTGGACTGACCAGTATACTACGTTAGTCAAAAGTATTAAACAGCGTGTTAAGTCTTTACCTTGCTTAATTCTTGCTAATCCTACATGGCAAAAAATTATTGAGACAGATGCGTCCAACGTTTGTTACGGTGGGATTTTAAAACAAGTAAATTCCAACAATAAGATTGAATACCTGATAAGATTTTACTCTGGTAAATGGACCGAAGCCCAGAAAGAATATGCTATTGTGGCTCATGAAATATTAACTATTGTTAAATGTGTTTTAAAATTTTAAGACGATTTATATAATCAAAGTTTTTTAATAAAAACTGATGCTCAATCTATTAAATATATGTTTGACAAAAATTTCAAACATGATGCGTCTAAATTAATATTTGCTAGATGGCAAGCTCAACTGGCGCCTTTTGATTTTGAAATTCAATACAAAAAAGGAATTGATAATTCCCTTCCGGATTTCTTATCCCGTGAATACCTAGACTGACTATGAATTTCTATACGACTTTTCTAGATGAAGAATTATTAATTACTATCCTTAAAGTGATTAGATTAAATCGAGACCTACAAAGACTCATAATTGAATTAATAATTGAAGAAATCGTTGATAACCTGATTGAAAATGAATTTTCTATTCATGATTATACTAAGTTGTTAGGGATGATATGCTAGATTATTACTTCTCAGAATAAATTGACTTGTTATTTGTGCAGAATGGACCCTTCATGGGCCACCAGAGGCAGAGGTAGGGGAAGATCTTCCCCTAGTAGATCATATTCTCAAGGATCGTCATACGGATCCTCATCAAGTTCTACGGTGATACAAGCAGGGAAAAAGAGTTTAATAAACTCTAAGATATTTCATAAAGAAGATTCCTCATTAGGTCCGTCTATACATCTGGATGATATTCAAGAAGATAATCCATTATACGGTCATCTACAGGCATATTTGGCCGCCAAAAAGCAAAGTAATACATTTGCTTCAATCGCTAGAGAAGAGGACAACGATGATATCAAGTCCTACTAAAAACTCTGAGATTTAGCTAAAGGATGAACCATGGAAGATATTCCAGAGATACCTGATTAATGGGTTATACTACCCGGGTGAATCATATAAAACTAGTTGGGAAATTAATTTCTTCCCACCTAATAGGTCTCCTAGTGGTGACCTTGGACCTTGCAAAATTGGTTTCTACTAATATGGTCTGATCCGATGTATCGTATAACTTACATCGAGGATTTAGAGTTGACAATAATTTGAAATATATCCTATAAGATAAACATATAAGTTCAGAACCAGGCGCATAATTATAACCATGCGTTTTCACATTTAAAGTCAAGGCATCAAAAATATTAACATCAGAAAGAGATAGTTGCAAATTGGGTTGAGTATTAAAATATACTGGACCATAGGCCACAGTAGATTCAATCGAACCCATCAGAGACTGTCTGAAATTCAGATTTCTAGCATCTCTAAGAGCTGCTAAAAAGGTCTCTGGTAACCCTTTGAGGGTTAAAGGTTTAAACGCAATTTGAACCATACCAATATGCAAGTAATGATAATGATGTTTATATAAGTCAATATCGTGTTTGTTTAACAAACGAATAGTCTGTTCAGAAGAATTTAACGCCAAAGACTGTTCAGTCATTTTTATCAATTGTTTTGAAGAAAGTTGTCACGACCCTAGTTCACCAATCGTGAACATGTCATGACGGCACCTAGTCTCCGTAACCAGGTAAGCCTAACACTTGCGGAAACATAATAATTGCGGAAAAATAGAATACCATATTTAATTATCTAAAAAGGAAATTGTACTGAATGCCGCTCGGCATATACGACTCAATATCTCAAGACTAAAACAATCCCAAAACCCGGAAACTCACGGGAAACACAGGCTACAGAAATTTATAGTGAGGCTTCAAACTCCAAAATATCTAACAAACGAAAGGAAAGAGAACTAAGTACTAAAGATAGAATAAAGAGAGAGAATCATCGGTCTGCGGATGTAGCAGATCTACCTCGAAGTCTCCGTAGTCCTCCTGCCTCACTGATAGTGCGCCTGAGTAGAGGTACCTGGATCTGCACATGAAAAACATGCGCAGAAGAGGCGTGAGTTCGGTACTCAGTAAGTGCCAAGCCTAACCTCGGTTGGGCAGTGATGAGGAAGGTCAGGGCCCTACTGAGGTTAAATAAAATATAAATATGGCAGGATAAGATAAGCAGTGAAATTGAGAACCTACAGTAAGAATCTATGCAGGATAATAAGAGTACAATAACGGAAACAGTGATGAAAGCAACTATAAGGAAAGTAACCGGGGATCTCTAAGTATTCCGAGGATCTCTTAGTATCCTCGACATGTACTAGGGATCTCTTGGTATCCCGAGGATCTCTCGGTATCCTCAATATATGCCAGGGATCTCTTGGTATCCCGAGAAACTCTTGGTATCCTCAATATATGTGCGGGGGATCTCCTGGGAATCTAACCCGTAGTCCCAAAGTAAATGTGCAAGGGGAATCTCCCGGGAATCTAACCCATAGTCCCAAAGTAAATGTGCAGGGGGAATCTCCCAGGAATCTAACCTGTAATCACAATTTAAAACACAAAGCAGCAACACAAGAATATTAAATTAAACGCTAATTTCGTACCAAGTAAACATTTACTTCTAGCCTAACATGCTTCACGTAATGCAATTCAGGCAATTTAAGCAAATAGGCAATTAAGTCAACTAAACATGCCTTTCTAGACTAGCAACATGCTAAATTCACAAGTAGAATAAAACAAGAAAAAGAACTCAATTGAAATACTTAAGGAAAAACCGGATTTTCAACAATTAGCTCAAGTACGCGCTCGTCACCTCACGTTTAGGGCATTTCAATTATCAAATATAGCACATCCTAAGGGGAAAGGTCCCCCACACAAGGTTAGACAAGCCACTTACCTCGAACCGGCTCAAAATCAACTAAAAACCATGCTTTTGCCACTAGTATCCGACTCCAAATGGCCCAAATATAATCAATTCAATTGCATATCGTAAATATCATCTCAAACAAATGATCCTATGTTTTAATTCAGAGCTAATACGCGAAATTATGGAAAATGACCAAAACGCCCCTCGGGCCCACGTCTCGGAATCGGTAAAAATTTATATTCCCAAAAATCTCGCACTCTCACGAGTCTAACCATACGAAAATTATACAATTCCGACACCATTTGGTCTTTTAAATCATCATTTTACATTTTTGAAAGGTTTCACAATTTTCTTCCCAAATTCCCTCTCAAATCACGAATTAAATGATGAATTCAGTGTTAGATTCATGTATTCTAGCCAAATCTAAGTTAAAATCACTTACGTCGATGAATTTCTTGAAAAACCTTCGAAAAATCGCCAAAATCCGAGCTCTCTAGGTCAAAATATTAAATAAAACCCAAAACCTCGTATTTATAGGTATCCCTCAGGTTTCCAGCTACTGCGGGCCACACCAAAACTCACGCGGTCCGCGCAAGCCAGTGCGGTCCGCGCAAAGGCAACGTGCGGCCGCACAGGCCTCCCTCTGTAGTGACAGGCTTTAGTATTTTGGCTATAACTTTTGCTACAAATTTCCAGATTGTGATATCTTTACTTTTCTGGAAACTAGACACAAAGAGCTACAACTTTCGTTTTTGCATCACCTCACAATTCCTTGTATATCAAAAGATATGAGCTTCCGAAATAGGACCAGCGGGAGGGCCCTTCACCGCGACCGCGCCCCACTTTGTGCAATCTGCGTGACGCCTATCGTGGCCGTGCCCGCTTTTGTGCGGTCTGCACAACACTCAACGTGGGTGCACTAATTTTTGTGTGGACCGCATGAGTGAGTTCTGGGGCCTGCAACCCCTGTAGACCTGCTACAGCTATGTTTTTTGCACCGGAACTTCAAACCAATTATACCAACACATCCCATGACATCGCTCAAACTTGATCAACACTTCGGAACACTTATAACAACATCAAATCACCAATTTCACATAGGATTCAAGCCTAAGAATTCCAAGAATCTCTTAAATTATGTTTTCGATCAAAAACTGTATCAAATCTCGTCCGAATGACTGAAATATTGCACACACATCCCAAATGACATGACGGAGCTACTGAATCTTCCGGAATTCCATTCCGACCCTCGGATCAAAATCTCACTATCGGACCGGAAACTTCAAAAATCCAAACTTCGGCATTTCAAGCCTAAATTAGCTACAGACCTCCAAAACACATTCCGAACATGCTCCCAGCCCCAAATTCACCTAACGGAGCTAACAGAACCGTTGGATTTCCATTATGAGGCTGCCTCCCCACTGTTCCGACTTCGATCAACTTTCTAACACTTAAGCTCTCATTTAGGGACTAAGTGTCCCAAACCTCCTCAAAACCGAGCATACCGGCAAATCACATTAGCAAAAATAAACTTGGGGAAAGCAGTTAATAGGGGATCGGGGAATTAATTCTTAAGACGACCGGCCGAATTATCTCATCCTCCTACACTTAAACATTCGTTCGTCCTCGAACGAGCATAGAGACATACCTAAAGTAGTGAAAAGATGAGGGTAATGGTTGCGCATATCCTGCTCGGTCTCCCAGGTCGCCTCCTTGACCGGCTGGCCCCGCCACTGAACCTTTACCGAAGAAATGTTCTTTGACCTCAACTTTCTAACTTGCTTGTCCAATATTGCCACTAGCTCCTCAACATAGGATATATCCTTGTCCAGCCGGACTGAACTGAAATCCAGCACGTGCGACAGGTCACCGTGATACCTCCGGAGCATCGAAACATGAAATACTGGATGCACTCCTGCCATGCTGGGAGGTAAGGCAAGTTCATAAGCAACCTCCCAACTCACCTTAATATCTCAAAAGGGCCAATAAACCTCAGACTCAACTTCCCTTTCTTCCCAAATCTCATGACGCCCTTCAGGCGAAACCCGAAGCAGAACCCGCTCACCAACCATATAGGAAACATCACGAACTTTCCGGTCCGCGTAACTCTTCTGTTTGGACTGGGCTGTACGGAGTCTGTCTTGAATTACCTTAACCTTTTCCAAGGCACCCTGAACTAAGTCCGTGCCCAATAATCTATCCTCGCCCGACTCAAACCAACCCACCAGAGATCTACACTGTCTCCCATATAAAGCCTCATACGGTGCCATCTGAATACTGGAATGATAGCTGTTGTTGTAAGCAAACTCCGCCAATGGCAAGAACTGATCCCAAGACACTCCAAACTCAATCACACACGAGCGGAGCATATCCTCAAGAATCTGAATAGTGCGCTCGGACTGTCCGTCCATCTGAGGGTGAAATGCTGTACTCAACTCTACCCGAGTACCTAACTCATGCTGAACGGCCCTCCAGAACCGTGATGTGAACTGAGTACCTCTATCTGAAATGATGGAAATCAGGATACCATGCAGGCGAACAATCTCCCAGATAGAGATCTCCGCCAACCGCTCTGAGGAATAAGTAGTACACATAGGAATAAAGTGAGCGGACTTGGTCACCTGATCCACAATCACCCAAATAGCATCGAACTTTCTCAAAGTCCGTGGGAGCCCAACTACAAAGTCCATGGTGATCCGCTCCCACTTCCACTTCGGAATCTCTATCTGTTGAAGTAACCCACCTCGTCTTTGGTGCTCACACTTCACCAGCTGACAATTGAGGCACCGAGCTACAAATCCAACTATATCCTTCTTCATCTGCCTCCACCAATAGTGCTGCCTCAAATCCTGATACATCTTCGCGGCACCTGGATGAATAAAATACTGCGAACTATGAGCCTCCTCCAATATCAACTCCCGAATACCATAAACATTGGGTACACAGACCCGACCCTGCATCCTCAATACCCCATCATCACCAATAGTCACATCTCTGGCATCACCGTGTTGAACCTTGTCCTTGAGGACAAGCAAATGAGGGTCATCATACTGTCGCTCCCTGATACGGTTAAACAAGGAAGACCTAGAAACCACACAAGCTAGGACTCAACTGGGCTTCGAAAGGTCCAATCTCACAAACTGGCTGGCTAAGGCCTGAACATCCATTGCCATAGGCCTCTCTGATGCTGGTAGATATTCCAAACTCCCCAAGCTCTCCGCCTGGCGACTCAAAGCATCGACCACCACATTGGCCTTGCCCGGGTGATACAAGAGAGTGATGTCATAGTCCTTCAGCAACTCTAACCACCTCCTCTGGCGCAAATTTAGATCCTTTTGCTTGAATAAGTGCTGCAAGCTCCGATGGTCAGTATAAATCTCACAGGGCACACCGTATAAGTAATGGCGCCAAATCTTCAGGGCGTGAACAATGGCAGCTAACTCAAGGTCGTGAACAGGGTAGTTCTTCTCATGTATCTTCAACTATCTGGACGTGTAGGCAATCATCCTACCATCCTGCATCAACACCGCTCCGAGGCCAACCCTCGAGGCATCACAATAGACTATATAAGACCCCGAACCTATAGGCAGTATCAAAATTGGGGTTGTGGTCAAGGCTGTCTTGAGCTTCTGAAAGCTCACCTCACACTCCTCCGTCCACTGAAATGGAGCACCCTTCTGGGTCAACCTGGTCATAGGGTCTACAATCGATGAAAACCCCTCCACAAAATGACGGTAGTAGCCAGCCAAACCAAGGAAACTATGGATCTCGGTAGCTGAGGATGGTCTGGGCCAACTCTGCACGGCCTCTATCTTCTTCGGATCCACCTGAATACCTTCACTCGATATCACGTGGCCTAAGAATGCCACTGAATCCAACCAAAACTCACATTTCGAGAACTTAGCATATAACTTCTTCTCTCTCAGAGTCTGAAGCACAGTTCCCAGGTGCTGCTCATGATCTTCCCGACTCCGGGAATACACCAGAATATCATGAATAAAGACAATGACGAACGAGTCAAGATATGGCCGGAACACACTGTGCATCAAATGCATAAAGGCTGCTGGGGCGTTGGTCAGCCCAAATGACATAACAAGGAACTCGTAATGGCCATACCGAGTCCTGAAAGCAGTCTTCGGGATATCTGGTTCCCGGATCTTCAACTGATGGTAACCTGAGCACAAATCAATCTTAGAAAACATCCGTGCGCCCTGAAGCTGGTCAAACAGATCATTAATACGAGGCAAAGGATAACGGTTCTTAACTGTAACTTTGTTCAATTGGCGATAATCAATACACATACGCATAGAACCATCTTTTTTCTTCACAAACAAGATAGGAGTACCCCATGGCGATACACTAGGCCGAATAAAACCCTTATCAAGCAATTCTTGTAACTGATCCTTCAACTTCTTCAACTCAGGAGGAGCCATACGATATGGGGGAATAGAAATGGGCTGAGTGCTCGGCAACAGATCAATGCCAAAATCAATATCTCTATCAGACGGCATGCCTGGAAGATCAACTGGAAACACATCGGGAAAATCCCGTACTACTGGAACTGAATCAACTGAAGGAATATGAATACCGACGTCTCTCACATAAGCTAAATACGCGGCACACCCCTTTCCAACCATACGCTGAGCTTTAAGAAAAGAGATAACTCTACTGGGAGTGTGATCTAAGTACCACTCCACTCAACACGCGGAATACCTGGCATAGCCAGCGTCACGGTCTTGGCGTGACAATCAAGAATAGCATAATGGGGCGACAACCAGTCCATGCCCAGAATAATATCAAAATCAACCATGTTGAGTAACAATAGATCTGTTCTGGTCTCAAAACCATGAATAGTAACCAAACACGACCGATAAATGCGGTCCACAACAAGAGAATCTCCCATAGGAGTAGAAACATAAACAGGAGAACTCAACGAATCTCGGGCTACACCTAAATACGGAGCAAAATAAGAAGACACATAAGAATAAGTGGAGCCTGGATCGAATAGAACCGATGCATCTCTGTGACAAACCAGTATAATACCTGTGATGACGGAATCGGAGGCAACAACCTCGGTACGAGCAGGAATGGCATAATATCTGGCCTGGCCTCCCCCTCTAGGGCGACCTCTACCTCCCCGACCTCCACTTCTAGCTGGCTGAGTAGGTGGGGTAGCAACTGGAGCTGTAACCATAGCCTGAGAACTCTGCGGGGCATGTTGTGGCTGAGAAGTCTGTGGAGGTGCACCCCTCCCAAGTCTAGGGCACTCCCTCACCAAGTGACGTGTGTCACCACACTCGAAACAAGCTCTGGGAGGACGTGGTGGCTGTGACTGGCTAGGGCCAGGTCTGCTAGACTGACCTCTGAAAGCACCCCGCGTAGGAGGCACGCTAGAAACCGGAGGTGCATAATATGGCTCCTGAGATCTGGGAGAAGTTGGAGCATTGCTGGCTACTGGAAGAGCTGAATGAACGAGGCGACTCATATAGCCCCTACCATGACGACCTATAGCTGGGGTACGGGCACCAGAATAATGGCCCGACTTACGAGACCTCTTGGCCTCCCTCTCCTCTCTCTCCCTAGCATGCATACCCTCAATCCTCCTAGCAATGCTCACCACCTGCTGATAAGAAATGTCCATCTCCAACTCATGAGGCATGCTAGATCTGATGGGAGGAATAAGCCCCTCAATAAACCGGCGAACCCTCTCGCGGACAGTAGTAACCAAGGTTGGTGCATGCCTAGCCAATCTGGTGTAACGGATAGCATACTCTTAAACAGTCATAGCTCCCTGGCGCAAATGCTCAAACTCTGCGCGTCGTGCGTCCCTGAGGCTCTGAGGAACGAACTCTCTCAAGAACATATCTGAGAATTGGGTCCAAGTCAGTGAAGCAGCCTCGTCTAGACTGTCTAACTCATAGGTGCGCCACCACTCATAGGCGGCTCCCCGAAGTTTGAAAGTAGTGAAGGAAACCCCGTTCGATCCGGTAATACCCATAGTGCGAAGAATACAGTGGCAATCCTCCAGAAATCCCAAGGCATCATTTGTCGCCAGTCCACTGAAAACCGAAGGATCTTACTTCTTAAACCTCTCGAGTCTCCACTGCTCATCCTCAGAAGCAGCTCCCCCATCCTCGGGCTGAACTGGTACTGCAGTCTGTACAGGAATGATCTTTGGGACCTGCACTCGCTGCTCAGGAGTGCGGGCGGCGGGAGTCTGTGCCCATCCCCCAGCCTGGGATGTGGCTGCAGCAAGGGCAAGCAACCCTGCCTGAGCCAGCGAGGTGTACATACTCATAAACTGTGCCAATGTCTCCTGAAGGGCTGGAGTAGTAGTGGTTGTAGGCGTGTCGGGTGCCTGAACTCCGGCTGGATCTGCTGGCGGTACCTCAGCGGCAGCTCGCACAGGAGCTCTAGCTGTACCCCATGCGCGTCCATGGCCTCTGCCCCGGCCCCTGCCTCTGACGGCTGCAAGAGGGGGTGCGGGTGCTTGATCATTCCGAGTAGCACGGGTCCTCACCATTTGTGAGAGAATAGAAGACAGAAGTTTAGAATTGATGTCAAAAATATCGCACGACAAGGAAATCAATGAAGTGAAGAATTTTCCTAAACAGTTACATAGCCTCTCGTAGATAAGTACAAACATCTCTGTACCGATCAACGAGACTCTAAATAACCGGCCTGTGTTCCGTGACTCCTATGAACCTAGATATCTGATACCAACTTGTCACGACCCTAGTTCACCAACTGTGAACATGTCATGACGGCACCTAGTCTCCATGACCAGGTAAGCCTAACACTTGTGGAAACATAATAATTGCGGAAAAATAGAATACCATATTTAATTATCTAAAAAGGAAATTGTACTGAATGTCGCTCGACATATACGACTCAATATCTCAAGACTAAAACAATCCCAAAACCCGGAAACTCACGGGAAACACAGGCTACAGAAATGTATAGTGAGGCTCCAATCTCCAGAATATCTAACAAACGGAAGGAAAGAGAACTAAGTACTAAAGATAGAATAAAGAGGGAGACTCGTCGGTCTGCGGACGCAACAAATCTACCTCGAAGTCTCCGTAGTCCTCCTGCCTCACCGATAGTGCGCCTGAGTAGAGGTACCTGAATTTGCACATGAAAAACATGCGTAGAAGAGGCGTGAGTACACCACAGCAGTACTCAGTAAGTGTCAAGCCTAACCTCGGTTGGGTAGTGACGAGGAAGGTTAGGGCCCTACTGAGGTTAAATAAAATATAAAGATGGTAGGATAAGATAAGCAGTGAAATTGAGAACCTACAGTAAGAATCTATGCAGGATAATAAGAGTACAATAACGGAAACAGTGATGAAAGCAACTATAAGGAAAGTAATCGGGGATATCTAAGTATTTTGAGGATCTCTTAGTATCCTCGACATGTACTAGGGATCTCTTGGTATCCCGAGGATCTCTCGGTATCCTCAATATATGTCAGGGATCTCTTGGTATCCTCAATAATGTGCAGGGGATCTACCGAGAATCTAACTCGTAGTCCCAAAGTAAATGTGCAGGGGGAATCTCCCGGGAATCTAACCCGTAGTCCCAAAGTAAATGTGCAGGGGGAATTTCCCGGGAATCTAACCCGTAGTCCCAATTTAAAACACAAAGCAGCAACACAAGAATATTAAATTAAACGCTAATTTCGTACCAAGTAAACATTTACTTCTAGCCTAACATGCTTCACGTAATGCAATTCAGGTAATTTAAGCAAATAGGCAATTAAGTGAACTAAACATGCCTTTCTAGACTAGCAACATGCTAAATTCACAAGTAGAATAAAACAAGAAAAAGAACTCAATTGAAATACTTAAGGAAAAACCGGATTCTCAACAATTAGCTCAAGTACACGCTTGTCACCTCACATACAGGGCATTTCAATTATCAAATATAGCGCATCCTAAGGGGAAAGGTCCCCCACACAAGGTTAGACAAACCACTTACCTCGAACCGACTCAAAATCAACTAGAAACCACGCTTTTGCCACGAGTATCCGACTCCAAATGGCCCAAATCTAATCAATTCAATTGCATATCGTAAATATCATCTCAAACAAATGATCCTATGTTTTAATTCAAAGCTAATACGTGAAATTATGGAAAATGACCAAAACGCCGCTCGGGCCCACATCTCAGAATCGGTAAAAATTTATATTCCTAGAAACCTCGCACTCTCACGAGTTTAACCATACGAAAATTATACAATTTCGACACCATTTGGTCCTTTAAATCATCATTTTACATTTTTGAAAGGTTTCACAATTTTCTTCCCAAATTCCCTCTCAAATCACGAATTAAATGATGAATTCAGTGTTAGATTCATGTATTCTAGCCAAATCTGAGTTAAAATCACTTACCTCGATGAATTTCTTGAAAAACCTTCGAACAATCGCCAAAATCCGAGCTCTCTAGGTCAAAATATTAAATAAAACCCAAAACCTCGTATTTATAGGTATCCCTTAGGTTTCTAGCTACTGCGGGCCACACCAAAACACACGCGGTCCGTGCAAGCCAGTGCGGTCCGCGCAAAGGCAACATGCGGCCGCACATGCCTCCCTCTGCAGTGACAGCTTTGGTATTTTGGCCATAACCGTTGCTACAAATGTCCAAATTGCAATATCTTTACCTTTCTGGAAACTAAACACGATGGGATACAACTTTTGTTTTTGAATCACCTCACAATACCTTGTAGATCAAAAGATATGAGCTTCCGAAGTAGGACCAGCGGGAGGGCCCTTCACCGGGGCCGCGCCCCACTTTGTGCGGTCCGCACGATGCCTACCGCGGCCGCGCCCGCTTTTGTGCGGTCCGCACAGCACTCAACTCGGGCGCACTAATTTTTGTGCGGACCGCGTGAGTGAGTTCTGGGGCCTGCAATCCCTGTAGACCTGCTACAGCTATGATTTTTGCACTAAAACATCCCGGAACCTACCCGGAACTCCCGGAACGTCAAACCAATTATACCAACACATCCCATGACATCGCTCAAACTTGATCAACACTTTGGAACGCTTATAACAACATCAAATCACCAATTTCACATAGGATTCAACCTAAGAACTCCAAGAATCTCTTAAATTATGTTTTCGATCAAAACCTGTATCAAATCTCGTCCGAATGACCTGAAATTTTGCACACACATTCCAAATGACATGACGGAGATACTGAAACTTTTGTAATTCCATTCGGACCCTCGGATCAAAATCTCACTATCGGACCAGAAACTTCAAAAATTCAAACTTCGGCATTTCAAGCCTAAATTAGCTACGGACCTCCAAAACACATTCCGAACATGCTCCCAGCCCCAAATTCACCTAACGGAGCTAACGGAACCGTTGGATTTCCATTCCGAGGCTATCTCTCCACTGTTCCGACTTCGGTCAACTTTCTAACACTTAAGCTCTCATTTAGGGACTAAGTGTCCCAAAACTCCTCAAAACTCAAAACCGAGCATCCCGGCAAATCACATTAGCAGAAATAAACTTGGGGAAAGCAGTTAATAGGGGATCAGGGCATTAATTCTTAAGACGACCTGCCGGGTCGTCACAAAAGTTTATCAAACCAACCATAATCATAAATGGTCTTTATAGAAACTTTAGGAATCGTCCATTTATTTAACAAATCAAGGTTTTGAGGTATATCTACCTCTTCAAGTCTAGCATTTTTAGTACTTGTTTCTCCCAGATCCATTCTAAAAGCATCATATCTATGTTGAATATTTCAGATCTATTACATATACACCATGAAAATTCCTAGGCTCTGATACCATTTTACACCAGGATCAGGGTAGGTGGGCGATAGTCCGCACGGCCATCCAGATCTAGCTGTTTCAGTACCTTTGAAGGTTGGCGGTAGTCCGCACGACCAGTAAAGATTTAAAATATACGGGAATTTTATTATAGTTTTAATGACTGTATGGAAGGATCTATCCTTTTACCCAAGCAAGGGGCCTGTCTAGGTTCGATACATACTCTTATTGAGCCCATGTGTCTAGCAGTTCTTACTGTGAAAGGGATAGCCTTTTTGACAACTTCAGCGGGCTTTAATATCACAGCTGGCTAGACGTAACCACTAAGAGTAGTACCAGAGTCGATTGTACCACAATCTTGGAACTAAGCCAAGAAACTATATTAAAATTCCTTTATATTTTGAAAGAGTCTGGATTCTTCAAGGTTAACATGCAAGAGAAATTAGTTCTTCAACATAGATATGAATCCGCTTAGTCGGACATAGTCACGGCAGTGGAGAGAAACAAAGTAATTTAAATACTATACAATAAAATAAAATAAATAAATACCTTTAAGGCTGGGACGCAAGGTCTGAAGATGATGAACAAAAGATCTTTATTTACTTCACGAGAGTAATTACAATTGAGAGAGATTTACAATAGAGAGAAGTTTACAGAGAGATGGAAGAGTTTAGAGAGAGAGAGAGAGGAATTTTTCTGATGCCTCCCCGAATGAGAGAGGGCTCCTACTTATAGGAAGAAAAAAAAAACATAAGGAATCTATGTACAGTACAGTGGGTCCCTTATGCGGGTCCCTTATATAGTGTATTTACTGTATATAAGAAAGTTTTTATTGTGGTTAAGCCAAGTGGCTAGCTATTAAGAAGCCTCTTGGCTAACTTAAAACAAAGAGATGATTAATTACTGAAATCAAAATGGAAACAAATTAATTCAAATTTTGATTTACCTTTCTTCCCTTTAAAAATTAATGGAAAAAAGGAAGAATATTAATTAACACAAGTAATCTTTAATCCAAATCCACGTCTTTTCTTAAGTAGTTCAAATCAAGTTTTACACAGTAAAAAAATGTAATAAATATATTAAATTGAAAAATAAGAAATTTTGAATTAAAATAAAATAATTTGAGTTTATATATCTATTAAAGAAATAATGTTTGCATTGTGGTTAAGCAAAGTGGCAAACTATTACAAAGTCATTTGGCAATTTAGGACAATGTGTATAATAACATTTAATTTAAATTGAAAGGTAAGACTTTTTTTTTTTTAATTTAAATGGGAAGATAGTGAATAAGATTTTTCTAAAGATACGACCTCCTGATATCTATTAAAGGAATAACGTGTGCAATGTGGTTAAGCCAAGTGACAAGCTATTATAAAGCCATTTGGCAATTTAGGACAATATGAATAATAACATTTAATTTAAATTAAAAGGTAAGATTTTTTTAATTTAAATGGGAAGATAGTTAATAAGATTTTTCTAAAGATGCGACCTGCTTCCCTATTTTAACTAATAAATTTTTTAATAAAAAATTGAGTTTAAAAATAAAAATAATACCCCTATTTAACTAATTTTAAAGATAAAGATGTACGTATTATAAGCTCCCTCCTTAAGTCAATTGGCAGTTACAAAAAAGCCACATGGCATAAAAAGTTAATAATTAGTTATTGATTATTATTTTTTAATTTAAATATCTATAAAATAGTAAAATAAAATATTTAATAATAAAAAACATAAATTAAAAAAAGTGTCCATTCAAATCTATATCTATACATAAGATAAGAATATTATATACATAAAATAAATTAATAATTCTTAAAAATATTGGTAGGATTTTTACAAATAATAAAAGGCTTATCTATTTATAGTTTTGATGAATTTACAATTTTAATTTAGTAAAATAAATATTACATTATTTAAATTACCAGTAACTTATAAATTGAGAAAATTAATCAAATATTATAGTAGAAAAAGTGACGAAAAGAAGGGGATAAGGATAAATATTTCTACATACTACATTAAATAAGAAAATAAAAATTAATATTTGTTAAAATAAAAATATATTAGTTCATAATTTTATAAGATTAATATTCTGTCTAATCATCCGTGCATCGCGCGGGTACTGACACTAGTTATTATTTTTATAAATATATTTTTTTATATGTTCTTAATTCTTTTTGAATCTATTTCTTTTATTCAATGAACTTTTTTGAATTGTTTTTCCTTGTCTGAAATTGTTTCTCTTCTAAAACTCATAACTCCTTAAATTTTCTTCAAATGGGTTTCATAAATTTATAATATATTTATTTTAACGTTCTTTTTCAAAATTCTCAGTTTCTTTTCATATTTTCATAGTATTCAAAGATTTATTTATTTTTGATGTTCAAAAGAAAAAGAAAGAAACCAAAGCAAATAAGGATGAGATCAAAAAAAGAATGGCCCCACAAAGAAAATGAATGGGTAGGCTTTTAGTAGTTTAAAAATCACTAGACAACGGGTTAATAACTTTATGAATAAAGTATTTTTGATTTTCGGGTTATACTATAGATGATTGAAAACTTATTGAAGTTCATAATCAACTGTCAAACAATACTTATTATTCTAATGTTAGGATTGTCACGACCCTAAATCCGGACCCGGTCGTGATGGCGCCTCACGTGAAGACAAGGCCAGCCAATTTAAACCCAATTTACCTTTACAGTTAAAACAACATAAAAGGAGTTTAAAACATGATTTAGCAATACTAAGTAGCGGATAATATCAATAAAGTGCGGAAGTACAACCCAACACAGCCCTAGCCTGGGTTCCACAAGTCATGAGCATCTAACAATACTGAATGCTCCAATGTAACTGCAGAGTTTAACACTGAACGAAGGACATAAGGAAAAGAGATAGGGAGTAGCTCCAGGCTGCAAACGCCAACAACTACCTAAAGACTCCTCCAGATCCGCCTGAAGCTGGAATGAATCAGCACTCATGAGCAGGACCAGCTACGCCTGAATCTGCACACAAGGTGCAAGGAGTAAAGTGAGTACTCTAACTCAGTGAGTAACAAATGTAAATAACGACTGAAAGTAAGAAAACAAATAAGGCAAAAGGCATTCTATAATGAAGCAGTAAAATCATTTAAAAGCAATAAACCAATGAAAGTTAAGTAAAATCCTTTTTGAACAAGAAAACAGGTAATTGACGAGCAGTTAAGGTAAAGTAAACAAATAGAATTTCGCCCCTCGGCAACATGTCAGAACAGTACTAGCCCCTCGGGCTCAATCTCACATCACAATGGGTACCCGCGCTTACTGGGGGTGTGCAGACTTCTGGAGGGGCCCCTTACGGCCAAGGCGCAACATCAAGCCACCTTGTGGCATCATCACTAGGCCCTCGGCCTCAAATCAATATCATTGTTTCCTCAAATATAAGCCGTCGGCCTTACTCAGTGAAAATCCTCACAAGCCCCTCGAGCAATTGTAAAACAGTGTTTCTCAGCCCAAACATCATTTAAAATATCATTTAAGTAATAAAACTCAGTAAACATGGCTGAGTATGAAAACAGTGGGAAAATAACATGACTGAGTTCAAATATAAAGTCAAACAATGAGGATATATCAGTAAAAAGCCCCAAAGGGTTCAAACAGTTGGCACGAAGCCCAAATAATAATGATAGCAAACAGTTTTCAATCAAATACGCGGTAAAATCATCAATCGGGACGGACCAAGTCACAATCCTCAATAGTGCACAACCTCATGCTCGTCGTCAAGTGTGTGCCTCACCTCAATATAGCACTACGATGTGCAATCCGGGGTGTCAAACCCTCAGAACATCATTTACATTCATTACTCACCTCGAACTAGTTAAATCTCTAGATCGCGATGCCTTTGCCCCTCGAATTGGCCTCCACACGCGTCGAATCTATCCAAAATCAGAACGAGGACGTCAAAATATGCTAAAGGAACGAAGCCCATGCAAAAACGATCAATAAAGGGCACAAATCCCGAAATTACCAAAACCCGACCCCCGGGCCCACGTATCAGAATTCAATAATTCTTACATCAATAGATTCCTTAACCCCGCACGAGTTCATACATATCGAAAGTTCAGAAATCCGACCTCAAATGGTCCTTCAAATCCTCAATTAAAGGCCTAAATTCCCAAGCCCTAGTTTCCCCAATTTTAACCTTTGATTTCCATAATTTCAAGCTCTAATCCATGAAATAATGGCATAGGAACGAGTTTTAGGTCCAAATTCCTTACCTCAATGAAGTTCTCTTGAAATCCCTCTCTCAAATCGCCCAAAAAGCTCTCAAGCCGAAGTCAATAATGGTGAAATAACTCAAATTCGCGAAATAAAATAACTTATATGTTTTGCCCAGTTATTCCGCATCTGCGGCACAATAGCCTCTTCTGCGGTACCATATATGCGGTTTTTCCTCCGCTTCTGCGGAAAATACTTAATAGGCCAAATCCGCATATGCGGTCAACTCTACGCACCTGTGACTCCACAGGTGCGGTCAAACTACCGCATTTGCGGTTCCTGACACTTCCTCCCAAATCCACTTCTGCGGCTCCACTTCCGCGCGTGCGGCGCCGCACCTGCGGTCCCCAAACCGCAGGTGCGAAAACACCAGAAACAGCATTTTCAGCAGCTGCAATAACATCTCAACTTCTCCGTTAACCACCCAAAATCACCCCGAGGCTCCCGGGACCTCAACCAAAAGCACAAATATATCCTAATGCCTTGTTCAAACTTGTTCCAATCATCAAAACACCTCAAACAACATCAAATCACCCAAAACACATCAGATTCAAGCCAAACCTTCTAAAATCTTCCAAATTACGCTTTCGGTCAAAAACCCAACCAAACCACGTCCGAATGACCTGAAATTTTGCACACACATTCCAAATGACACCACGGAACTACTGCAACTCTCGGAATTTCATTCCGACCCCTATATCAAAATCTCGCCTACCAACCGAAAATCACCAAAATATCAACTTTGTCAATTCAAGCCTAAATCTACTACGGACCTCCAAAATTCATTCGATCGCGCTCCTAAGCCACAAATCACCTCCCGAAGCTAACTGAACCATCAGAACTCACATCCGAGCCCTCTAACACATAAGTCAATATTCGGTTGACTTTTCCAACTTAAACTTCCTTAAAAGAGACTAAGTGTCTCAAACCTTACCAAAATCATTTTGGATTCGATCCGACCAACCCGATACCACAAAATACGGATAACAAGGCATAAAGAAGAAGAAATGGGGGAAACGGAGTGCTAACTCATGAGACAACTGGCCGGATCGTCACATCCTCCCCAACTTAAA
The DNA here is from genome assembly GCF_000393655.2 of Nicotiana sylvestris. Lineage (NCBI taxonomy): Eukaryota > Viridiplantae > Streptophyta > Magnoliopsida > Solanales > Solanaceae > Nicotiana > Nicotiana sylvestris. The sequence goes on along the minus strand of NC_091062.1, from coordinate 51,839,118 downwards.
CAGACATTTATCCGGAAACGAATCAAGAAACATACCTGAAGCCTCAAACAGGTGAGGATATCTGCTCCGCATCTCTCGCTCGATCTCCTAAGTAGCCTCCTCCACGGGCCGACCTCTCCACTGCACTTTCACTGGAGCTATATCCTTTAACCTCAACTTTTGAACCTAACGACCCAAAATAGCTACTGGCTCCACATCATGGGCAAATCATCATCCAACTGAACCGTGCTGAAATCCAGAACATGAGACGGATCCCCAATAGACTTCTCGAGCATAGAAACATGAAATACCGGATGCATACTCGACAAGCTGGGTGGCAAAACAAGCTCATAAGCCACCTCCCCAACCCTCTGAAGCACCTCAAAAGGCCCAATGAACAGCGAACTCGATTTCCCTTTCTTTCCAAATATCATAACACCCTTTATGGGCGAAACATTTAACAAAACCTTCTCACCAACCATGTAGGACACATCTCGAACATTCCTGTCAGCATAACTCTTTTGCCTCACCTGAGCTGTACGAAGCCTCTCCTGAATCACCTTCACCTTCTCCAAAGAATCCTGCACCAAATCTGTCCCCAATAGACTAGCCTCACCGGGCTCGAACCAACCAACTGGAGATCTACACTGCCTCCCATACAAAGCCTCATATGGAGCCATGAATACTCGACTAGTAGTTGTTGTTATAAGCAAACTCCGCAAGCAGT